>NW_005354120.1:601061-601789 GCF_000412655.1 Myotis brandtii
CTTCATGAAAAGACAATCTCCTACACTTCTGAGAAATGCCAGTTATTCTCTGCCACTCCCACCACCTTATATATTTAGAATTGGATGCCCTGCCAATCTCCTGCAGTGCTCTATCCATATACTACACTTCAGGCCATGTTATCTGCAAAACCACCACCAACTGCTTGGGATCACGTACACAGGGGAGTGGGGGTGAAGGCTATCATTTTTACCTGTCTTTTATTCATTCCCAGCAGCAGGGGTAAAGGGTTTGAGATTCTGCTTCACTCACAAGCTAACAAGTAGTTTGCTACAGATTTATAGATTCCAGTAGAGGGCACAGGACTCCTGGGCCAAAGACAAAGACTTTCTTGCAAACAGCAATAACAACAGTCAGAGTATCTAGAACAGGGGTGGGCACCCCTGGTACGCGTGCCAAACATGGCACGCTAGTAACTTTTGCTGGCACACGAAACCCTCTCTTATAATATTCCATTTACAATTTTTTTCTTAATATCGACTTTTTTATTTTTTAGATAAATTCAGTGTAGGTGC
The DNA here is from genome assembly GCF_000412655.1 of Myotis brandtii. NCBI lineage: Eukaryota > Metazoa > Chordata > Mammalia > Chiroptera > Vespertilionidae > Myotis > Myotis brandtii. The sequence continues at coordinate 601,596 of NW_005354120.1, forward strand.
ATCTTATATAAATAAATAATTTTACATAACAAGTTATCTTAAAGACCATAGACATGGATTGACGAGAGAGGGGAAGAGCAATTTCTATGCCTCTGCCTTAACTCTCCCTGCCTTCCTTGATCTGACCAGTGTTTTAGTTTCATCCACATACGCTTGTGAATCTTTGTTCTCAGTGATGAATTTTGTTAAGTCTC
>NW_005354120.1:602696-606043 GCF_000412655.1 Myotis brandtii
GGGGGGAAATCGGGGAAAAAGGAGACACATGTAATACTTTCAACAATAAAAGTAAAATAAAATAAAATAAAATAAGACATACTGTGCAGCTATGCAATATAGCAATGCTCTTTCTTTTAAAAAAAATATATTTTATTGATTTTTTTACAGAGAGGAAGAGAGAGGGATAGAGAGTTAGAAACATCGATGAGAGAGAAACATCGATCAGCTGCCTCCTGCACACTCCCTACTGGGGATGTGCCCGCAACCAAGGTACATGCCCTTGACCGGAATCAAACCCGGGACCCTTCAGTCCGCAGGCTGATGCTCTATCCACTGAGCCAAATCAGTCAGGGCAGCAATGCTCTTTCAATAGGCAACTTCATGCTTTCAGTCAGCTCTTGGCTTTGGGTCCTGAGACTCCCATGGCCTCTAAAAAGAATCCTAAATAATAAAAGGCTAATATGCAAATTGACCAAAGGGAGGAACGACCGGTCGGTATGACGAGCACTGACCACCAGAGGGCAGCACCGATCAGCCAGAAGCCCTGAGCTGGGTTCATGGCTGGTGAGTGCAGCAGTGGTGGCAGGAGCCTCTCCCACCGCTGCAGCAGTCAGACATCCCCCCCGAGGGCTCCTGGACTGCGAGAGAGTGCAGCCGGGCTGAGGGACACCCTCCCCCCCGCCCCAGTGCACGAACTTTGTACACCGGGCCTCTAGTGTGAATATAAATAATGATTTTTGGCCATGTTTATCCATATCAAGACCATTCTAATCAATTTAAAGAGTTATCTAGGGTTTCACTACAAATGCTCTAAATTTAACAAAGTTTTAGTAAGTGTGACCCATTCACCCTTAAAGGGAAACAATTCCATTTCTTAATACTTGATTATTTGAATTGAAACACTGCATTTAAGTTTAGCTTACTTGGGTTCTTTATTAAAGACAGAAAGATACTTACATGTACATATACTAGTAATCTCAGACAGAATATGAAGAGATCTCATCAAAGGAGAATGTTAATTCCAATCCAGTAGTCCTTTCAATAAATTGTTAATTCAAAGGCTTGGGGAAAGATTAGGAAAGACTCTATTTATTTACTTGGAGACAAAGCTCATTTCCTCCATGGTATAACATTATTTTCTTATTATGTTCATACATAGAATCTATTTTAGCAAAAATATTACCCATTAATCAGACTTCTGTATAGATAATTAAATTACTGCTTACCTCACACAGTTGCCCAGTCTTATAAAATAAATTAGTGCATATCAGAGTTGGCTCCTTAAATTGAAACTTGCATTTAGCCATTTTCACATAAATATCTTCAGTAAGTAAAATTAATTCACAATGAATCTCATTTTTTAAAATTAGGATTTTTTTTCCCGTTTACTCTTTATACTATTAGAGAATAAACACAATACCTTTGCCAAAGAAATAAGAGAATTATATTGTCTTTTTTTTTTTAAGTGCTTTTACATGAATAAAAAAGAAGGGTCTGAGACTGCAGAATCAACATGAGTGGCAGGTATGGCTCAGTTGGTTGGAGCATCGTCCTTCACACTGAGGGGTTTGATTCCCTGTCAGAGCACATGCTCAGGTTGTGGGTTCAACCCACAGTTTGGGCTTGTACAGGAGGCAACCTATCGACGTTTCTTCTCTCCCTCTCTCCCCTCCTCTCTTTCTCAAATAATTAAAAACATATCCTCAGGTGAGGATTAAAAAATAAAATCTACATACTTTAATAGGCAGATATGCTAGAAAAGAAGTCCTCAAAAGAAAGAAAAATTCTGCCATTCATACTCCTGCACAATGCCCTCCCCTTTCTCTTCCATTTAAGAAAGTATATTAGAATCGAGGAAAGTAAGAAGGACATTATCATAGGGTAACCTGAAATAGCAACTCATTTAGTTTTAATTAAATAATTTTTAAACTCTGGCATATTATTATTGGTAAAATTTCTTATGAGACGCCTCACACTAATCCTGTTACATGAGTGAGTTGAAAACTGCTGGTCTAAGGGCACATCAAGCATAAGCTAGCAAGTTAGCCTGGATAAAGATAAGTCACTTAGAATGTTCAGATGCTGGCTGAACTAGGGAAGTGATTGATTTTATCCCCTCAAGTAAGAATTACGGCAAAAAAGAAAAAGCTGAAAATGTGCTGGTGCTAATTTTAACTGTATGTAATAGAATTCTCATTTCTTGTTCTAAATCTATAATTCTGATCTTATCAATCATGTCAGAGCAGAGTAATGTATCTAGATCTAAAATTACTGAAGAAGCTCTTATGCCCTCTTATGAATATTTCCTTGAAGAGTGAAGTTCACCACCATTTTTAAAACTAGTATAATGGCCTTTAATGAAATTCAATGGGAATGAGGTGTACGGTGAGTAGAATTCTTTTATTCACATTCCAATTTCTATAAGAGATTAAATCCATATTATCTGCCATTAATTCTAATAAAAACAATAAATATTTACATTTTTAAAGAAGGGATTAGTACAGATTCCATTATATTTAAAAAAAAATCTGAAAAATGCAAGTTTTGGTGTCAACTTTGACCCATGTGTATACACTCTATCTCACTAAGTGTGACTAGCTACACATTTACTGCAGAATTACTAATGTGTTTGATTATACAATGCTGCTTCAGACCCTGATGGGGCTGCTTTATAACATTTGTATTTATTTACACTGTGTTATCTTTCTAAAATAAAAATTCTAAGAAAACCCTGAATTCTAAAACTCATCTGGCCCCAAGAGTCCAGAAAAAGAATCATGAAATTACATTCTCATTTTACAGATGAAGAAACTGAGGCTTAGGGAGTGAGAGGCAGAGGGGTACTGAAAGAGGGTGGCCTGCTTATAACACCCGTCCACGTTCTATTATACCAGACAATAGGGAAGGACTGTAAGGTAAGAGATTGGTGATCGGGTGCTATCTCGGTGGGCTTCCTGGCCTCAGTGTAGCAGGACAGACACTGATTACATGAGTGTGGGTAGGATTTTCAGTTTTTTCCCATTTTATTTTCTTATTTTTTATTCCCTATCTTCATGAAAAATTTACATACTCACAAATCAAATAGAACCCTGGCTTATGTTTCACAATTGTTACAGTTTGTTTTACATGTTTTAAAATTTTGATATTCTTAAAATAAAAATATATTGTATATGTTGTATATATAGGTATATCTATATATACACTTACATATATATGTGTAGATATATATATATATATATATGCCTACATATCCTATATAATAAAAGGCTAATATGCAAATCAACCAAATGGCAGAACGACTGGTCGCTATGATGTGCACTGACCACCAGGAGGCAGATGCTCAACACAGGAGCTGCCCCCTGGTG
>NW_005354120.1:606469-610186 GCF_000412655.1 Myotis brandtii
AGGCAGATGCTCAATGCAGGAGCTGCCCCCTGGTGATCAGTGTGCTCCCACAGCCAACCTCCCTCGGCCAACCTCCCGCAGTACCTCCCTCCAGTCTCCGGCCTCAATCGGGACTGGGTGAGATGGCCCTGATCAGGCCCGATCACCAGCCAGGCCGAGGAACCCCACCCATGCACGAATTCCTGCACTGGGCCTCTAGTAAATATATAAAAATGTTATATTTTTCTGTCTAGGAATTTGGGGGAAATAGAGAGATGTTTGCACCATCATTTTAATGCTTCCTAAAGGAGTTGGGTTTTATTTGTAATTTGGCAGCAAGATAACTATGGGCAGAATGTGTTTTAAAGTAGGGTAATCTGGGCACCGAGGCATCAGAAAAACTGGCATTTCACATTTTCAGCAGCAACAGTGCCAACATTTACTATCAAAACCCAAAGTCTTAGATCTCGCCAGGCAATTTCTATATCCAAACAACTTAATAGTAAATATAATTTTAAAAGATCAGGATGAAAAGACAACAATGGGATCCGCTGGGGTCAGGGCTGACCTCTTTTCAAGTTCAGTGGATTCAGCATGACCTTTCCTTTGGTAGTTCAAAATAAAGTTATTCTTTCTATCAGCTATCAAACACTGAAGCTTCTGCAATTCTGGCGTCTTTCACCAGAACGAAGGTCAATCTGAAAAAGCAGGAAGAGGCCAGAGTGCCAAATGTGAGGAAGAAATGAGATAGTTAGTTTGCGGTATAAAAGCCTCTTTTCTTGCCAAGGAGAATCAGTGGGATGCCTGGGAGCTACCATGGCAGCCCATCCCAGTCACTTGTGATATGACTACCTTTTAAAAAGAACTATTGAAATCACAGAACGGTAAGAGTTGGAATAGAGCCCTCCCACTGAACAATAACGAATGCACACAAATCTGAATCTCAGCATCATGTTTTTCAATGACCTGTCTCAAAAATTAGGATGAGGTCAATCTAGAACTCTTACATGTAGTCCCTTTGTTGCTACTGAAAACAGTTGGAGCCTTGTCCATTTTTAACTGGATTGATGGGAATAACAATGGCACTGCATTTTACATAATGAAATAAAAAATCTGGCAATATGGCTAGCAGCTGTTGTAAAGGCACAAATGCCACTTTAATATGATTTCTTAAAATATTTAATAAGCTGTTTTAGTCTGTTCACTAACACTAGGTCAAAAAAAAGATAAAATGATAAATTATCTTCCTCATGAAGACAGGGAAAGTAGACAGGGAAGCAATGGGCCTATTATGTTAAAAGCTCTTAAAATAGAGGCATTAAATACACTTAAAGATTAAATGACGAAAAACCTGTCCTTCTAAAATCCTAGCAGTCTTTAGAAATGAGTTTTTTGCTAAAGGAAATAAGTAATTTGCTATCTGCTCTTTGGTGTAACACAATAACTATGATAATTACTTCATGGAACAACTTAAAATATTTTAGATAAATTTATCTAAATGATTGCATATTTCCATTTTAAAATATGTGGGGGAAAAACTATGAAAACATAAATTGACTTTATTTCCTTAACCTGATGAAATGAACAAAATTAAGAACTAGAGAAATTTCCCCAGGTGTTCAATTATACACTTGTTTATGTATATAATATTAACTTCATATGATAATAACCTGACTACACCTTTTATAAATGCCTTTATTTTTATTTTAATATTTTATTTTTGTATCCTGTACATGGTGGGCAATAAAAAACGAATGATGAAAGTTCTTAAGGAGCTTTGACTATAGTAGGGGAGATAAGACAGGAGGCTGTATCATAAATAACTGTAATGCAAGGAATAAAGGGATAAATGGTTTAGAAGTAGCAAGGCATTCTGTGAGAGTTCAGAGAAAGGCAAGTTATCTTGAGATTATGAATCCAAAAGGGATGGGGGGCAGGAAGTTTTGATTTAAATCTTGGCAAGTTTTTGAAAGGATGCTGGAGGTGTCCAGCTGCCCAGAGGGGTTATAATCCACCCGCCAGAAAAGGCAGGTACTAGTGAAAGAGCCCGAGTGGCAGTTGTAAGGTGGGCAGGGGTGTCTCTGGAGAACTCAGGAGAGATGGGTGTGAAATGACTGCCAGCTGGGGGGCTGCTCTCCCCACACTGGCAGGCTGGAGCTGAGGAAGGGGCAAAGCTTCGGTTTTGAATAAAGTTGGCAACTTTGATGAATAAACTACACTGGACATAATAATGACAGGAATGCGAGTGTTTCGGGGACTCAAGTGTGTGGAAGACTTTTGATTAAACACAAGTGAGTGGATAAAGCTGGAGATTTCTTCCAGGAGGAGCACTGGCCCCACAGAGCAGGAGTGTGGAGGCAGCCGTGAGAAAAATAAAGTCACTGTGTCATTGCGGTCCTGCTTCTTTGACATAATTGTTATAAAATATTAAATATCTTAACAATAAAATGAATTCCAGCAGCCATGTATGATAATTTACTTAGTATTTTTAAATAAACCTAGCTCTTTATAAAGAGTAGATATATACACAAACTTAGTAGTACAGCAAGATATATCATAAAGAATAAAAGATATTACTACAATGTTTCTAATGAAGTGACCAAAATTATGATTTTTTAACAGAGAAGGTAAGCAGGAAATCATTTCTCCTATGAAACACAAGCAGGCGTACTTTACTTTTTATTTTTTTAATTGTTTTATTGCTTAATGTTGGTTTTTTCTCTTTAATGCTCAGGAGCCCAGGTATAGGGGACAGTTAGGTTCAGGGACTCAGGTCTGGTAGACTTAAAGTATTACAAAGAATATTATATATGTCTCCTTTTTTTTCTCCCCTTGACCTTCCCCAAGCCTCCCATACCCCCCAGTGTCTTGTGACCATTGGTTATGCTTATATGCATGCATACAAGTCTTTCGGTTGATCTCTTACCCACCCCCACAACCCTCATGGCCTTCCCACTGTAGTTTGACAGTCTGTCCGATGTTGCTCTGCCTCTGTATCTATTTTTGTTCAGGCGTACTTTACTAATGTCTGAAATGAACTGATTGATACCTGATTGCTTCTCTGTCATTCTCTTTCATTTCTCTTAAAAAAAAAAAACAACCCCAAATCTTTGCAGATGCTTTTTTTCCTGAGACATGATTACTACAGATATATAAAACTTGGACAGCAGCACCCACCAACTATTTGTATTAGAAATTTCTGTTTCACTGGAACGTATTAAGAACAAAGTTTATATGGGGCCTTATACCATTAATGACATTAACGCACCTCAAAATTTCAGTATAAAATTTTTTATATATTCAAGGTTTTGTTGTTCGTTGGCATGTGGCCAAAGCAATGCATCTATAGGGGAGATTGGCATTTTTCTCCTGGCAGAGAGAAAACCTGTTAGTCATGCTTTCAGGATTGTTCGCTCATGAGTTGGGAGCAGGGAGAAGAAGGAGAAAGAGGGAGAGGGAGAGAATATATTACTGTTAGAAACAAATTTCTGGTTTATAACTACAGGCAGACTTCAATGTAGGAACAATAAGTCATCACCAGTCAAAGATGAGAACTTGAAAAACAATGGTTCTCAAACTCCACTGCTCAGGAGAGCCACCTGAGATGATGGGAGGACTCCCAATGCCCAGGCAATACTCCTTACCAACTAAGCCAGAAGCTCTGGGGTGGAACCTAGGCATCAGTGTACCGGTTTTATTTTATTGTTATTATTGTTTAAAGTATTACAAATAGTAGTA
>NW_005354120.1:610947-613829 GCF_000412655.1 Myotis brandtii
TCTTTTTTTTTTTTTTAGTTTTATTCATTTCAAACGGGCCGGATCCGGCCCGCAGGCCGTAGTTTGCCCATGGCTGATCTAAGGCCACTGTGCAGTATAACCAATCCCACCTATGAGAAGCTCTTGACTGTCTTCTGTGGCATGCTGAAGAACTACAGCAATGAGAACAACTCTTTCCGAGCTCAGCTTATCAATATGGGCGCTGATCATTTCACCATCGTGAAATTACTGGGCATCCACTGCCAAAATGCAGCTCTTACAGAAATGTGTCTCGATGCACTTGGCAATTTAGCAGAACTTGAGTCCAGTAAAGAAGAGTTTACCAGTACAAACACTGCTGAAGAGCTAGTAAAACTCTTCAAGAAACAATAGAACATAAGAGGGAAATTATTTTTGAAGTTCTTGCTCATTGGCCGAAACTGATGCTATTAAACTACAGCTGATTGAAGCAGGCTTGATAGAATTGAAGCAGGTGTGTCAGGGAGGCAACCAATCAATGTTTCTCTATTCTCTCTCTCTCTCTCTCTCTCTCTCTCTAAATCAATGAACATATCCTGCTTTTTTTTTTAAAAAAAAAGCAGGAGATGTTAATTGACGAATACACCTAGGAAACAGAATTTAGCAGTTCAATTTGGCAGAGGCGAAAAGAAGTAAAAGGTGATACATCCAGAAGAGAAGGTTGAAGCACTGCTGGGATAATCCTGTATGTCTAAGTCTGAGGTTCTTGGGATGTGAATGACAATCTCTGTTGTGGCCTTACTAGAGCTTCCTGCAGTGTGTGGCACTGTTGTCCACTTGCTGGCCTCCTTCATGCACTCTTTTCCCTCAGGATACACAATGTCCTTCATTTTCTACCTCTCTGATGTCCTTTTCCAGGCCCCTTTAGACATTTCTTCCTCCACTCATCCTATATATCATTCATTCCCAAATTTCTATCACATTTCTTAAAAAATTATTGTCCCTGAATCCTACTCTATCCTGTATTAATTTCTCATACAATAATAGTACAGTGTTTAAACTACTTTTGTGTGCTTGGACTTCAAGCGGGAACCTATATGCCGGCTACTCCTCTTTCTCCTTCTCCTCCACTTTAAGAAGTCATGTTGTTTAGTTGAGTCTTTCTCCTCAACCTCTATGTTTCATCCTCTCTAAATACACTAATCACGCTCACTAGGCTTCCAGCTTCCAGCATCAATACATCCTACTGTGTTCTCCACATGGTTTCCAACGCATCGCTACAAAATCCTGATCACATGACTCCTACTCCAGGATTCCAAGGTTGGTATTCAGACTGCCTACCTGGCACATCGTCCCCTTATGATTTGACACTTGCCCACTTCTAATGCGATTAAAGCTCCTTGGGGGGCGGTGGGGGAGGGTGCTTCTCAGGCTGCCTCGGTGCTGCACCCGCCCATCCGGGCCCCTGCCCGCCTGCCGCTTCTCTCAGCCCTGGTTTGGCTGCTTGCAGCTTCAGGGGCTGCTTCTCCCAGGCGCTCCACCCCTCCCTGGTAGGTCCTTCCCTGGCTGCACCAGATACCTTCGCCCCGTCCTGCCAGCTGCTCACCCTCAGGAGGAACATGGATAATCTTAGTGATACCTTGAAGCAGATGAAAATGACAACTGTTGACAGAACTGAAGGTAGTTTCAATGGTAGTTTACATTGATTCGGTGCTTGGATTGTCTGCTTCAAGCCCTGGCTCAAAGTAACATGGAGACAAGTGAAAAAATCCAAGGAAGTGGAATACTTCAACTGTTTGCAAGTCTGTCGATTCCATAGTCTTCCTGTTCAGCCAAAGTAGCTAACACCATAGCAGAAGTAGCCAAAAGTGAATTTATACAAATTCCATGTGTGGGTGCTGGACTGATTTCACCACTGGTGTGGCTGGCTACTAAACAGCAAAGACCATGAAGTGCTGCTTCAAAGGGCAGGGCTCTAGGACAGTGATGGTGAACCTTTTGAGCTCAGCATGTCAGCATTTTGAAAAACCCTAACTTAACTCTGGTGCCATGTCACATATAGAAATTTTTTGATATTTGCAACCATAGTAAAACAAATACTTATATTTTTGGTATTTATTTTATATATTTAAATGCCATTTAACAAAGAAAAATCAACCAAAAAAAATGAGTTCGCGTGTCACCTCTGACACGCGTGTCATAGGTTCGCCATCACCGCCCTAAGCTGACCTGGAGGCCCGAAGTTACGGGAGAAGCTGAATGCCCAGCACGCTTCACTTCTCATTTGCTCAGCACATATGAATGGAGCACGTGCTGTGGGCAGCCACCAATGATTACAGCATCTACCATGTGAGTGACACCCACGTGCCACTGACCTAGGTGCTTTGAATGACCTGCCTCATTCAGTGCTCACAACACCCAACACTGAGATTATTAAGTCCATTTTACATAGTAAGGGAAAGAGACTCATATTGTAACTTGCCCAAAGGGTGGTTGTTTTAAGGGGCAGGACTGGGATCTGAATGTGAGCCTTCATAGCTCCTGTTCTTCCCACTCAGCCATGCTGCCTCTCCCAGTTCAAACAGTAAGTCAGCAAAAACCCCTAAAGTACACACTTCTTTTTTTAAAAATATATATTTTATTGATTTTTCACAGAGAGGAAGGGAGAGGGATAGAGAGTTAGAAACATTGATGAGAGAGAAACATCGATCAGCTGCCTCCTGCACACCCCCTACACTGGGGATGTGCCCACAACCACGGTACATGCCCTTGACCGGAATCAAACCTGGGACCCTTCAGTCAGCAGGCCGACACTCTATCCACTGAGCCACACTGGTTCGGTCCCTCATGTTCTTGAAACCACTCCTGCACAATACGAGCACCGTGGCATGGCACATTGTCTTGTTGGAAGAAGCTATCTCCAT
>NW_005354120.1:614106-678035 GCF_000412655.1 Myotis brandtii
TATTTATTTTATATATTTAAATGCCATTTAACAAAGAAAAACCAACCAAAAAAATGAGTTCGCGTGTCACCTCTGACACGCGTGTCATAGGTTCGCCATCACTGCTTTAGGAAGCATAGGATAGCCATGAGGGCAGAGGTGCAGCTGACCAAGCAGGTGGTGCAGATTGTAATTGACCATCTAAGGCAGGGGTGGGCAAACTTTTTGACTCGAGGGCCACAATGGGTTCTTAAACTGGACCGGAGGGCCAGAACAAAAGCATGGATGGAGTGTTTGTGTGAACTAATATAAATTCAAAGTAAACATCATTACAAAAAAGGGTACGGTCTTTTTTTTTTTAGTTTTATTCATTTCAAAAGGGCCGGATCCTTGCCCACGGCTGCTCTAGAGTGATGCTTTCTTAATGCAAATAACTCACCTGCATTGGCTTTAAGGTCTTCAGGTGTGACCATGACAACAAATCGGATTGCACGTTCATTTCGAAACATCTCGTAGGACCACCGACGGATAGACCGCATGCATTTCACTGCTGCAATGCCATTGTTGGCAATAAGAACCTGGGAGAGTTAGGGGATGGGAATTGGAGAGAAAAATAGAAAAAGCAAGCAATGATGGAGAGAAAGAGGTGAGACAATTTTTGTAAATCTATCAACGGGCCGGATCCGGCCCGCAGGCCGTAGTTTGCCCATGGCTGATCTAAGGCCACTGTGCAGTATAACCAATCCCACCTATGAGAAGCTCTTGACTGTCTTCTGTGGCATGCTGAAGAACTACAGCAATGAGAACAATTCTTTCCGAGCTCAGCTTATCAATATGGGCGCTGATCATTTCACCATCGTGAAATTACTGGGCATCCACTGCCAAAATGCAGCTCTTACAGAAATGTGTCTCGATGCACTTGGCAATTTAGCAGAACTTGAGTCCAGTAAAGAAGAGTTTACCAGTACAAACACTGCTGAAGAGCTAGTAAAACTCTTCAAGAAACAATAGAACATAAGAGGGAAATTATTTTTGAAGTTCTTGCTCATTGGCCGAAACTGATGCTATTAAACTACAGCTGATTGAAGCAGGCTTGATAGAATTGAAGCAGGTGTGTCAGGGAGGCAACCAATCAATGTTTCTCTATTCTCTCTCTCTCTCTCTCTCTCTCTCTCTAAATCAATGAACATATCCTTTTTTTAAAAAAAAAAAAAGCAGGAGATGTTAATTGACGAATACACCTAGGAAACAGAATTTGGCAGTTCAATTTGGCAGAAGCGAAAAGAAGTAAAAGGTGATACACCCAGAAGAGAAGGTTGAAGCACTGCTGGGATAATCCTGTATGTCTAAGTCTGAGGTTCTTGGGATGTGAATGACAATCTCTGTTGTGGCCTTACTAGAGCTTCCTGCAGTGTGTGGCACTGTTGTCCACTTGCTGGCCTCCTTCATGCACTCTTTTCCCTCAGGATCCACAATGTCCTTCATTTTCGACCTCTCTGATGTCCTTTTCCAGGCCCCCTTAGACATTTCTTCCTCCACTCATCCTATATATCATTCATTCCCAAATTTCTATCACATTTCTTAAAAAATTATTGTCCCTGAATCCTACTCTATCCTGTATTAATTTCTCATACAATAATAGTACAGTGTTTAAACTACTTTTGTGTGCTTGGACTTCAAGCGGGAACCTATATGCCGGCTACTCCTCTTTCTCCTTCTCCTCCACTTTAAGAAGTCATGTTGTTTAGTTGAGTCTTTCTCCTCAACCTCTATGCTTCATCCTCTCTAAATACACTAATCACGCTCACTAGGCTTCCAGCTTCCAGCATCAATACATCCTACTCTGTTCTCTACATGGTTTCCAAAGCATTGTTACAAAATCCTGATCACATGACTCCTACTTAGGTCCCCAGGATTCCAAGGTTAGTGTTCAGACTGCCTACCTGGCACATCGGCCCCTTATGATTTGACACTTGCCCACTTCTAATGCGATTCCCTCCCGTACACATTGCAGTTCTAGCCATTTCAACCTGCCTGCAGTTGTTTCAAATGGGTATGCCTTCATAAATATGACTTCTCCTTCCTAAATGTGGTTTTTCCTGCCTGCCTCACACTCTTCCCTTCTCATTCCTCGAGTCTCAATCCTCTCCCTGCAGATCTTTGTGTTCTTTAAAATCCTCACCCCCGGATATGTTTATTGATTTTTTAGAGAGAGAAGAGGGGAAAGGGAATAGAGAAGAGAGAGAGAGAGAGAAACATCAATTGGTTGCCTCCTGTACCTGACTCAACCGGGGATCGAACCCACAAGCTATGTATGTGACCTGACCAGTAATGGAACAACCTTTTTGTTGTACAGGACAATGCTTCAACCAACTGAGTCACCAGGCCAGGTCCCTGGAAATCTTTGGAGATTCTTGCTCTGAGTCAGATGTTCATCTCTGCCCAACTTGTGGTTCATACTGAGCTGTAACTGTTAGTTTACTTGTCTGTCCCCAAGGCGAGATTTTTCCTCCCACAGACATCTACTAGGAGCCCACTCTACTTCACTACACTTGTTTACAAGTCTGTCTCCGCGGGGAGCCTGTGAGAGCCTCACTGGGGAGAGCAGGAAACACCTCTTGTTCTGCTTTGTGTCCCATGCACTTAGCACTATGCCTGGCACATAATTAGCACTCAACTGAATGAGTGACTCGCTAATCAGAGTTGTGTGGGAGAAGGGCTCATTCATCTACTCACTGAATGACTCAAGCAGCAATGTGAACAATAGGCTGGGATGAGACTTGGAGAGAAGTGAGGAATAGATGCCTCTATGAAAAGTCAGGAGCACCAATGCAATTGACAGATGGCATTCATTAACTTATTAAATTCACTGGCTTGTCTAGTTCAACCACCTGAGCTTTAAGTCCACCTAATGGCTTTATTCCTCTGTCTTCTCTCTCAGTCTCAGTCATTGGATACCAGATCACATCGTGTCTTCGACATGGCTGTAGGAAAAAGACTACCTCCCACCCGTTCCTATTCACCCAGTTCCATTTCTTTAGAGTAAAACACTATACCACTAACCCTCCCAGGAATAGCTGTTTGCATTTAACTGAAAACAAAAAAACAATACACATTTGTTCACAAATGCAAGTACTGGCTCCATCTGGGGTACTATCAAGGAATATGTGATTAGTTTCAATCTGTTTCTAAAAAAACCTTTACAATGGGTTTCAAGGTGGTTATTTGATCTGGTCAGTCCTTCTCCTGACCTAAAGAGATACAGTGGAATTCCCAGCTTGCCCAGGGAAACAATGGATTTCCCAAGGATAACAAACTAATTGGGAGAAAGGGAGGGATTTACATTGTCATTGGATATCTTCTGAAATGCAGATCCAAACCATTCCTAGGGATTGTTTCAGTGAGGCCCTACTATACTGGTCTCCCCCAGACAAGTGCCCCGATTGCTTCGTAGATAAAATGGTCTAAAACACGGAGGAGCTAGTAACAAAACTGCTTTGTATATGCTTATCATTCAGTGAATTCTGTCAGAGTTAACAGAATAAGAGCAGAGAGATGGATCTTTGTCTTTTCTATCAGAAACTCCACCATCTATCTCCTTGAATGCTCTCTTCCACATAGTCACCCAAGAAGCTTAATCCTCACTCTAACCCTGTGGCAGCCGCTCTTACCACGAAGCTCCCCTTTCAGAACTGGTTTCAGCACCAAATTAAAATTCAGACCTGTTCCGTTCCTTCAGAACGAATCACCAAACTTTTTCTGTTAAGGGTCAGATAATAAATATTTTAGGCTTTGTGGCCATATACTCTCTGGTGCAATAACTCAACTCTGGCGTCACTGTGTAAAAGCAGCCTGTTTTTCATAAGTAGGGTTCCAATAAAACTTTATGGACAATGAAATTTAAATTTCATATGCTATGAAATATTCTTCTGATTTTTTTTCTTTCTTTTCTTTTTTTAGGAAATAAGAGAAGGAGGGTTTCCACCAAGCTTGGCCAGAGAATTGTCCCAGAATGCCTTGTTTGCACTCAGATCCAGTTCACTCCAACTCTCTGCCCTGAGAGTCTGATTGTTTCCAATATTTAAAAATGTAAAAATCATGTGTAACTCACAGGCAATACAAAACAGGTAGAGGGCCGAATTGGCAGTGGCAGTAGTTTGTAGACCATTGCTCAGCAATGCTCACCAGTCTTATCCATAGTGTTTGTAAATGACATTTGACCATTTCAGAAATCAAAGTCAACCTCATAGGTGAACATGATAATAGAGCCCAGCCAGCATGGCTCAGTGGTTGAGCGTCGAAGAGGGCCGAATAAGCAGTGGCAGTAGTTTATAGACCATTGCTCAACAATGCTCACCAGCCTTATCCATAGTGTTGTTTGTAAATGACATCTGACCATCTCAGAAATCAAAGTCAACCCCACAGGTGAACATGATGATAGAGCCCAGCCAGCATGGCTCAGTGGTTGAGCGTCGGCCTATGAATCAGGAGGTCATGGTTCGATTCCAGGTCAGGGCACATGCCCAGGATGGGGGCTTGATCCCCAGTGTGGGCGTTGCAGGAGGCAGCCGTTCAGTGATTATCTCTCATCATTGATGTTTTGTTTTGTTTTCTCTCTCTATTCAAGGATTCTCTCTCATCATTGATGTTTTGTTTTGTTTTCTCTCTCTTCCTCTCCATTCCTCTTTGAAATCAATAAAAATATTTTTTTTAAAGGAAATGATGATAGAAATTCAATGAGAAGATTCTTTGAGCAGGGAAGTCCTCACTGAGACAAATCAAGCAATGGAAATAAGAGGACGAGGAAGTCAGTCCAGGAAAAAGAAGGAGGAGTAGGAGAAAGGAGGAAAAAGGAGAAAAGACGAAGAAGACAGGAGGAGGAAGAGGGGAAAAAGGAAAGATTGGAGGTGGAAGAGAAAGTATTTATTGAGTGATTAATATCATCAAACATTCTTCTCAGTACTTTATGTACCTTATTTTATTTCATCCTCCCAAATCCTGTGAAGTGGGTATTACTACTTTACATGGATTCACACATTTACTGTATTCCCTATCTCTGCTTAACGGTTTTGTTTTATTGGAGACATGAATCCTTCCTCAGGTTGGTAGACACTTTAAATTATATTAGAATCTTTCCCCACCACTACCTCCACTCTCTACATGCTTCTCAGCAATCTGCAGGGACCAGGGAGAGGAGGAGGAAGTATATACTAGTAGATGAAGAATAACAGTTGAGAAAGTGTTTCCCTCACTAGAAAGAAATCATATAACTAACTATATGGGCTATCACTACTGAAGTTGCTTATTTTTATCTTTAGTTGTAGGTGTTATTTACCTTCTGCAGGAAGAGATATGAGTTATTTCTTCAGCCAAAGTTTATTTAGACCTTGACTCTGTTATTACTTATAACGGCTCTTCTCCATTTCCATTTTGGGGAGAAATGATAAGAGGGTAGTGAAGACAGGCCTGTTTGGAATAGCACATGCAGTGAACTGGGCTGGGATTTCCCCAAACAAAAGTTATCTAGGGCTCAGGGTGGTCACAGGACATGACTCCCTGTTTTAAATAAAAATGCAGACTAATCATTGGAATAATTGGAATAGTATGATCAAAGACACTTGGCATTCCATTAAAAATCTTACATACACTGCCAACAGTATAAACAGAAAAAGTACAGATTCTCTGCCTCTCGGTAGTTATGCAGGTACTTGACATATGTTTGTAAGCTTTTTAAATCTTTGGACGCCTCATCTTTGTTTCTCTTCTCATGACTAGCAGTGTCTGTCAGGGCCTGGTACACCAAGAAATAGTTGTTGAATTAAATTGAATCAACAGACGGCAAGGCTTCAGAGCCTCATCTGGGAGTTCCTCACTTGCAGGAATTTTGACCTGCTGTAGATAGAAGTCTTCTAACTCAGTGGTTCTCAAAATGTGGTCTCCAGACCACTGGCATCAGTATCGCCTGGAAGCTTGTTAGAAAGTCAAATTCTGAATCAGAAACCGTAGAAGAGGGATTAGAATCTGCATGACATTAAATCCTTCAGGTGATTCTGATACACACTAAAGCATGACAAATTCTATAATCAAACTAATAATATGGGGTCCCGGCTTTCCTTGGGGCAAACCTATGGGGGCCACTAAACATGAACTTAGACGTTTTTAGATCATAGATAGGCTTAAACATTAGTCTCATCGGATTCTGAAGGCTCCATTTCATCTCAGAGTCTCAAAGGTCAACATTCAGTCCTAAATCCAATAAATTTGTCAGGTGGAAAAATAATACTGTCATGAGGCGTTCATCCTTTTTGCCCTGCCCTCTCTTGCTGCAGGAAATGTGGGCATTCACAGCAGTCAAATTCAAAGAATGAGGACAAGGAGGGAAGAGCAGAAAGCAAGAAGGATCTTGTGTCTTGATCATAATCTGTGGAGCACCATATTTTTCTGAGCCTCGAAATGCTAGACTTCTTTGTCCTGAGTAAAAAGATTATTACTTCATTTAACTCACTCTTTTTCAAGTTTCTGTCAGCTGAACACCATTCCTATCTCATACAAAAGCTAAACGCCATTTCCCTCAAGCATTCAAAAAGGAATCATTTACACCCTTAAAAATTTGAATCAGCAACTCCCAGGGTAGGACAGAACAGGGCCACAGTACAGAACAAAGCAGGCAGCTCACTCTTTGTGGTTACAACTGTCTAAACATTTCTGACAGATTTCATGTGGCAATGTTTTTCTCAATGTCATTTTACAGAAGTTAAACAATGAAAAATTAAAGTCAAAACCTGAAAAGCTAATCAAAGAAAATGAACTGTAATCAGTTTCTGGAAGCTATGTTGCTTCAACATTTGAATGTCCATTATTCCTTTCCTCATTTCAGCTTTGCACACTATCAGTGTCTATTCTCTCAGAGTTCTGTAAAGGCTTTAGAATCTGCTGATTGTCATCAACTAGCTACTGAAGCCACAGAGCTCTGCAACACCACTGGACCATGGCAAATGTAAAAAAAGACAGTTAACTACTGCAAATAGGGCTTCTGTCGCCAGATAAATGGCATTACAAAGCTGGAGTTACAGTGCTCACATCTAGTCACTTTCAGAGACCAATCTGTACATGAGCAGGAACAAAACCACCCAGGATTAGTCACATTTCCAATGGTTCCACAGGAAAAGAAACTGGCAAATCCAGAATCTAATCGGTTAGCTGTTGGCAGATAAAATATAGAAGATCAAAAGAAAAGAGCTGTGTTTCTGGGCAACCTCTTCCTCCAGGTACCTCTAATCCAACACCAAATTAATCTGTATACGGGACTGTTTTGAATTAAACATGCCAAGAAGATATTTTATTATCTCCTGCATTTACTTTGGGTAAATACTACTTAATTTGACTCCCTTCTGAGTAATTAAAAATGCATTATCTCAATGGAAAATATAATTAGTTTCATTATGCAATTTCTTTTTGAATTAAAAATAGCCAGATAGCAAGCAAATGCTTAGAGGTCATAAACCTGATGATACATAATTAGAAAACCAGAAATTAATACAATTTAATGACTGTCATAACAATATAGAGAAAGACAAGTTGATTCCCAATTGTTTGTTCTCTCAAATGTGTCTTTCTTGACAGCTAAATATGGGTCATAAAGACTAATGACAGCATCACCAGTGTTTTGGTTTTAAATTTTTTTTAAGAACTTTATTTGATTGTTTGAGAGGTTTTTGCTATTGAATTGTATGAGATTTTTTAAAAATCCTCACCTGAGGATATGTTTTTATTGATTTTTAGAGACAGAAAAGGGGGAGAGAGAGAGAGAGAGAGAGAGAGAGAGAGAGAGAGATATCAGTTGCCTCCCATATGCGTCTTGACCTGGAGATCAAACTCACAACCTAGGTATATGCCTTGACCGGGAATTGAATCCACAACTTTTCAGTGCATGAGACAACTCTACAACCAACTGAGCCACCCAGCCAGGGCAAATTGTATGAGTTCTTTCTATACTTTGGATATTAAGCCCTTATCAGATATATTATTTGCAAATACTTTCTCCCGTTAGGTAGGTTTTCTTCTCATTTTTCTTGATGGTTTCCTTTGCTGTGCAGAAGCTTTTTAGTTTGATGTAGTCCATTTGTTTATTTTTGCTTTTGTTGCCTTTGCTTTCGGTGTCAAATCCAAAACTTACCACCTATGTTTTCTTATAGGAGTTTTATGGTTTTAAGTCTTACATTCAAGTCTTTCAGCCATTTTGAGTTAATTTGTGTGTATGGTTTAAGTACTAGTCCAGTTTCACGCTTCTGCATGTTGTCCAGTTTTCACACTATTTATTGAAACATTGTCTTTTCCGCATTGTATATTCTTGGTTCCTTTGTTGTATGTTAATTGACCACATATTCCTGTATTCTTTATTCTGTTCCATTATTATGTGACTATTTTTATACCAATACCATACTATTTTGATTACTAAAGCTTTGTAATATGGTTTGAAATCAAGGAGCATGATGACTCCAGCTTTGTTCCTTCTTCTCAAGGTTGGTTTGGCTATCGGGCTGTTTTGTAATTCCATACAATCCTTGTTGCTTTCATTTTCATTTTCCTGATGACATGTTTTAAAGCATCTTTTCATATCTTTATTCACTATCTATATATCTTCTTTGGTGCGTCACCAGTTTTAAAATGTATATGTATATATTTATTGCATGTAAATGTTTCTTTTGATCTTGCCTGAAACTACTATATCCCTACAGATTCTTGGAGAGGGGAGGGAAAGGGAAGAAGGGGAGAAAAGGGAAGGAGAGAAAAGACACAACTTTATCACCCCATAAGAGAAGTTGAATGCTGACTATAATCTTAAACTAAAACATTTTTAAGTATCTAAATTATAAATAGCCATCATTTCCAGAAATAACTATGTGGTGGTGTAAAAAGACTTTATTGGTATCAGGAGGTCTTTGTCCCAAACTAACGGTCTCAAACTAAAATGCTTATGGGGTGCCAAGCAGTTAAAATTAAAGAATGAATGTGCATAGTGGAGGAATGAAGACTCAAGCCTTGCTTACTGGGCAGGTAAGGGCCTGTCGCTACTCAGCTCCAGCTGACTGTGGTCAGTGAAATAAAAACCCAGTGTTGCCAGACCACCTTTATTCTTTTTAAGCCAGACATTCACATTGATAATGAAATTAACTAATTTTAAAGTAGTAGCAACTAATATAAAAGCGCTATGTGGCTCCAGGATAAATAAACACAGCCATGGCCAGGTGCTGCCTGACTTTGTGCTGCTTCTAAGTAGCTACGGGTCTCCTTGAAACTGGTTCCTTATCTGAAGAACTCATGCCCACATTTCCCTTGGCCTTAGATGCCGGTTCTGGTGCTTTTATGTAATACATTTCTTTACTTGTAAAGAAACTGTTTAGAAACTTTAATTCTCAGTTAGTTAGAGTATTGAGATATGTAACGTCAACGTCTGAAAGGGCAATCACAAAATGCTGAAACAATGTCCACCAGGGACTTGATTGCTAACTCAGGAGTATGTTCTATCTACAGAAGTTTCTGGTGTTAAATGTGCCACATCTAAGTAAGTGAACAATCACCAAACAAGAAGAGACCTAAAAGAAGCTTCCATTTTTGAGAGGCAGTGCTTCCTACGGGTCAAGAACCCACACTGGAGCCAGCCTGGCCTGGGTTCAAAGCCTATTCCCCCACTTACTAACTGTCTTACATAAGCTGCCTAAGATCTCTGTGCCTCAATTTCCTCATGTGTAAAAACGGGGATCACAGTTCCTACCTCAGAGGGATATTATGAAGGTTCAGTGAATTTTTGGTAGTGCTTAGAATGGCGTCTGACACAGAAAAAGCATCAGGAAAGAATTAGCTGTTATTACTACTCATGTAAAAACACAGCAATAGCTAAATCCACCAAATCTCCCACACTGGTTAAACCAGCGTTTTACTCTAGTCTAGACTATCTAAAAAACAAACAAAACCTAATCTTCATCCAATCAAGGCCAAAGTCGATGGTTTGGCTAAACAACTCCACTGGCAACTTGTAAATGAGGACCTAACATGCCACAGTGCACAGAAATCTAACAGAGGTCAACTTAGGAAACGAGGGTCAATGCAGTGGAACAGGGGCCATTGGAAATCAAAGGGTGTGAACGCCTCATCCTCGGTTTCCACCCCCTTGTGATTAATTAACAGCCTTGCTGCATGCACCACCAGCTGTATCCTAGCTCATATGCCTGACCCCAACCGAGGACTACAACAGTATAATGAAAACTGTGCTTCTAATTGTCCAGCGGGCAGACGTGGCTTAGCTAAGAAAGGCTCTTTTCACTCTCCTCCTTTCTGATTAACTAGATGGCTTTATAAATCCCCTTAATAAGTTCATTTGTGTAACCCAAGGCTAGCCGCCCTTCCTTCCTGCTAAGAGGGCTCAGCTGCTTATCTTGGGATGTGACCCATCAAAAGAGAATTGTTAAAAAAAAATTTCTAATCTGCTAAACTGACAAATACCACTGATCTCACATCTCCTCCAATTTAGTCATGTTCTCCTGCATCATAAAGAAAGGCTCAGTGCATGCAAGACGGGCAGGAAAAAAATGTCCTTATGATTGCCTCATAACAGGTCCATGTGATGTAACTAATATTCATTTCTAAATGATTTCCATATGCATTATCTCACTTAGTCATCCAAACAACTCTTTGGGGTAGTACCATTATTATCCTCATTTTACTAGCAAGAAAGCTGAGGCTCAGTGAGGTCGGGTAATTTGTTCAGGATCACATGATTACTGAGTGTTAGATATGGGCTTGGTTTCAGGTCTTCTGATTTTAAATAGAATGCTCTTTCCATTATAGTTATGTGTCTGTTGTCTCTCAGTTCCACACTTGTCCCACTATACTTTGTACCACTGCAGCTAGGAGTTTGCAAATTAAATTTCCACACTCTTTTCCCTATTGTCTTTCCATTTGGTTCTGTTAACTGGAGGTACTGGTGGGCAACAG
Organism: Myotis brandtii; assembly: GCF_000412655.1. NCBI lineage: Eukaryota > Metazoa > Chordata > Mammalia > Chiroptera > Vespertilionidae > Myotis > Myotis brandtii. The sequence continues at coordinate 625,081 of NW_005354120.1, forward strand.
GAAAGAATGGTAAAGACAAGATTCTTGGTTCTGACTCAAAATGAGGCCGGTGATGGTAGCTGCTACAGTAGCAGTGGGGCTGGTGTGATTCTTGACCCCAGCAGCCCAGGAAGGACCAGCAATTTTTTACTGGTCCCAACCCTGGTTGACACAGCACCTCTTGAGCAGATCCAGAGTCAAATGCATGTGTCTCCAACCCACTTGCAACAGCTAAAGCAAGTTCACTGGCTCCAGCTCATGGACATTAGTTGCTTCTGATATAGGTATCACCTCTTCTTCCTTTTTGCTCCTCCAACACTCCTCTCTATCCTCCCTCTCTCTTTCTCTTCTATTTTTTGGAGCTCCAGCCTTTCTAAACACCTAAAATGTCTTTTGTTCTTTCCTGTACCTTGCGTTATACAAATATACCTGCTATGTGGCAACGCTTTGGAAGAGGTATACAAAGCAAAAGACGCCTGGCTGGTGTTGCTCAGTGGTTGAGCATCGATCTATGAACCAGGAGGTCACGGTTCCATTCCTGGTCAGGACACATGCCTGAGTTGTGGTCTTGATCCCTGGTAGGTGGCATGAAGGAGGCAGCAGATCAATGATTCTCTTTCATCATTGATGTTTTTTTAGTTCTCTTTCCCTCTCCCTTCCTCTCTGAAATCAAGAAAATATATTTTTAAAAATATATAAAGCAGAAGACATTGTCCCTGCCCTGAAGAAATCTATAAGCTGTCTGTGTAATAGAACTAATACATTTGAGCCAAGAGTAAATGAGACACAGTAGATATATTCAAGGGCTGAAGTAAATGGCACGCAGACTATATGTGCGATGGGAAAGTACATGGGCACTTCATCACAAACTCTATTTGCTTGGTGCAAGGAGTGGGACTTGCACTTGTGTTTTCCCTACAGCAGGCAGTCAAATCTGTCCAAATCCAGGCCAGACGCAGCCCCTCATCCAGCTCACCCCTATGGTCTTCCAAATCGCTCCCCCTTCCTGGACATGTTTGGTTTTTACTTCCTGCCCTGAAGCCATCTCTGGTGCCAAGTTGTCTGTCCCATTCTTGTTCAGTTTCCTGTTCATTAATTTCTGGCTCATTATAATATTAGCATCCCTTAAATCCACATTTGCATCACCATACATCAGAAACTTTTTGCTTACAGCAAAAAGGAGCACAATTACTACACATATATAATTTGAGATAGAACTATTCATTATAACATGGATTAAGAGTGGGAAATAGTGATTAAATGATTGCTAGAGTGTCAAATTTTTTTCAGCCCTTATTAAAGCTACTGAGCTTAGTTTTTCTCCCCTAAAATTGAAGCATTCTATATCATTTGGGATTGAGTTTTGTTTATTTTTACCACAACTACTACTTTTTACTAAGGGCTTACTCTGTACTACGTCCTTTGCTTATGTTAACTCTTCTCCACCTCTTCAAAACCAAACATTTTCCCATTTCACAGATGAGGAAAGTGAGGCCCAGAGTGGTCAAGTTACTTCTCCGTGTTCCTTACTTATTATTGGCAAAGCCAGGACTCATGTTGTCTAATTAGGTTGTCTGACTCCTGAGTCTGTACACTTGAAAACAACACTAAACTGGCCCTGTTTCTGTGGATGGACAACAGCATTTGTGACAATTACCAAAGTACCTCTGTGGTCAGCATCCTACGCCAGAGCCAGCGTCGTCGGCAGAGCCTCTTCAGGGCACGGAGGAAAGGCTTAACAGGAGGGGCTACAGAACAGCTCACCTCTTCACTGTGTTATATGTACTGCGATTCCACATGTGACTTTATTTGGAAAGAGCTCCACTGAACCTGCTGAAGGAGTGCCCCTGGGCTAGTGCAGAGATCCCAGAGGTTGTCTGCAAGAAGCCAAGGCTATTTCTTAGTCCCACATGGTTACAGATGGAAATGTGCCCTTCTGCCTGCTGCACTTACACACACTTTATGGTCTTAAGAAGGATGGAAGAAACAGGCAACTTACTCAGAGAACCAAAGGTTTTCAAGCAATTGGCATTGTATCCCTATGGCTTGTGGACAAGGATGGGCCTCTATACAGTGTTAAAGCTGGGACAGTTTCTCTATTGTACTTTCCAGTTCTGTGCCAGTATCCTGATATCTTTCCCTGGAAAGAGCTGAAATATGGAGCCACTAAAGCATTACATGTGGATGAGGTCTCGGAGGTTTCATTTTGGCAAGGATTAAAGCTTAAAGTCCCTGGCATGTGAAAGAGAATACAGGTGACTCGGTGCTAATCCCATGTCTGATATATGATTGAAACGGTAGCAGCTCAATAAATATAGAATTGAATTAAGGAAACCAAGCTCTAGCAGAAGTTTATGTCCCAGCCAGCAGGCCAGGCGGGGCTCCGAGATCCTGAAATCACTACATGAATGCAGCATCAAGGGCAGGCCTTGGGGTTGATAAAGATTTTTATTGTTGATAGGAAACAGGCTGGCCTCAATATTTGTGCCAGAAAACAGACCCATAAGTTGGAAGACCATTAGGAACATTTTTCTGATTCACTGTGGTTTTGTAACAGCAAGTTAAATGAATTATTGAAGAAAAAAAAGAACCTTTAGGAAACAAATAATGATAATCCCCGTCCCTGAGTAATAAATATGTTTCCCTCTACCATTATAGAAACTGCTGTGACTTTGGCAGAATTCTTAATGTTATTTATATCTTGAGCAATGCACTATTTTAATCTAATTGAGAGTACTAGGCAAAAAATCTAATTTATTTGAAGACAAGAGTCTTTACTTAAAATACATTGGCTGGGCCAGTTAAGAGCCTCCTCTGTGTCACTGCCAGGAATTAGTCACAAACCAAATGCCCAATCAGTCTTTGTAAACTTATGATTAGCTTTCATCCCAACAAAGCCCATGTTTGTTCCTGGTATACTTGCTTTTCCAGCTACTGGTTAAACGATCAATGACACACTTCAAAGATTTCGGGAACAGTTTCAGTTCTTTGCGAAGAGCATTTGTTCTCTCAAAAACAAATGCTAGATTTGTTCATTTGTTCCAAAAAATGAGAGGAACATTTCTTTTGATTGTTTTCCAACTCTACCTCCGCATTTAACAATGGGAAACCATAGTACCCTTTCCTACTGCTGGTGGAATTTGTGAGTAAGCTGAGATCTGAATTATGATATTTCTAAACCTTGGAAGGTCAGAATGTTATACAAAAGTGAGGTAGAATTTATGAAGCTAATGATATTATCTGACAAAGGACTGAAACTTAAAATTTTCATAACTCTGCGTTGATTCATTCATTGGATCCTTCATAGAGTAAATTAAGCACCCCTTGTATGCCAGGCAGCATTTCTGGTGCTGGGATACACTAATAAACACAACAGACAAACATTCCTGCCCTCATGTGCCTTATACTCTAGTGAAGGGAGACAGATAATAACTAAACAACAGTTAATGATATAGTTTTTTAGGTGATAAGTATAATGGAAAGAAAAATAAAACTAGAGAACTAGAGAAGGAAGTAGGGGTTCCAAGGTTTTGTGTGTGTGTGTGTGTGTATGTGTGTGTGTGTGTGTACATGCATAAGCACACCTACTCACCACAGGATCAGGAAATAGCTCACCAAAAAAAAGTGATATTTGAGCTTTGACATGAAGAAGAGGCGGCAAGCAATTGGAACATATGCAGGAAGAGTGTTCCAGACAGAGGAAACCATAGTGTGAAGGCCCTGAGGTTGAGAGTGTGCCTGACTTGTTCAAGGGATATTAAGGAGGCCCATGTACTGACAGCAGAGCTGGGCAAGCAGCAGGGCAGTGAGGATATGGGCTTTGGCTTTGTAGATGCTTAATTAGGATAAAGAAAAAGTAATGTCCACAACAAAACACTTGATAAGAAGATCATTCATAAAAAAAATACAAGTTTAAATAAAATGTATGTTACAAAGCCATTATTACTAACTAGTGGCCTGGTGCACAAAATTCATGCATGGAGGGGTGGCCCTCAGCCTGGCCTGCACCCTCTCACAATCCGGGACCATTGGCTCCTAACTGCTCATCTGCCTGCCTGCCTGATTGCCCCTAACCACTCTGCCTGCCGGCCTGCTCGCCCCCAACTGCACCCCCACCAGCTGCTCGCCCCCAACTGCCTTCTCCTGCCGGCCCGATCTCCCCTAACCACCTCTGCCTCGGCTCTGCCACCATGGCTTTGTCCGGAAGGTCTAATTAGCATATTACCCTTTTACTAGTATAGATGATCATATTTAAATAAAAAAGTACATATTAATCATGATCATTGTCTAAAAGACATCACTGAAATTATTATAATCTAAGTAGGTGGGGATTTGTGAGTACATAGTTTTACTGTGTGGTGGTTTAAGAGATTTGTGGGACAGGGCTCCCCATCCAAAAAGATAAACCCTCTACTGTGAATTCTACTACTTTAATGATAGGATTTAGTTTTTCCTTCCTTTAGATCTTCAAGGCCATTTATTTTCCAGATTCTTCTATTAAAACACAAACACTAGGTTACGATGGAAAGGAGGCAGAGAAAAGAGCAGGAAGTCACTCCTAAAGCAGTTATCAGGTGAGAAGCAGTAGGCAGCCAGCTGCCTTTGATAATCCTGTGTGAATAAATCATGCCTTGGGTTCCTGTGGAAGAACTCTAGGACAGTGGTTCTCAACCTTGGCTGCACATTAGAATCACCAGGGAATTTTTTTAAAATCCTGATTTCTGGGCCTCATCCCCAGAAATCAGGATTTTACAGAGATTCCCACATGATTCTAGTGTGCAGCCAAGGTTGAGAACCACTGCTCTAGGAGGAAGAGGTGAGATGGGAAGATGGTGACAAGGTACAAAAAGCAAGCTTTAATTATGACTATTTCTATTAATGTGAACAAAATGCCATACCTGTGAGCAAACCACACTGACACTAAAATTCCAAGAACTTTTTTTTTTTTTAGATATAATCAGCCTCACAAGGGATAAGAAAAATGGCTAACACTGATGTCACACCACCTTGTAGCAGGCAAGCATCCTTAACTGTATTACATTTTTGGCCTAGAGTTTTTCTTCTCATTCTGTAGCCCCCCTTTATTCCACGCAATGTGCACAGACACGAAATGGATATTTAGAACCACAGGTGCATGTAACAACCTTGACAGCCTTTAGATTTATTATTTTATGTGAATGGGCAGTAGGGTAATAGCTTTGACTTCCATATTGTAACCAAAAACACAGGTTCAGCTGCCTGCCCCAAGGAAAGCCAGGACTTGGGAGCATGGTGGACTCCCTTCTCAAAGACTCCCCAGTCCTGCTCAAGCCCAAGGTTCTTACAGAGATTGGGAGGGTTGGGCTTTTTTCTCTCCATATCTTCCTAGCTTTCCACACCCTTGGCCCATCCATTCATCTTTCTAGCCTATGGCACCTTGGGTTTAAGAATCTCCCCCCTGTGCCATCTTGGCCAATAGGGGAGATTCATGGCACTCCCTGTCCACTGCAGTGGGGAACAGGGGGAGCAGGACCCGCCATCAGGAAGTCTGGGGATGCAGCACCTGAGACTGGACATGGTGCCCACACATCCACAAGAGCCGGTTGGAGTCCTGAGGCACCCCCTGCCTCCCAGTGCATCCACATCACTGCACAGCCCCCCAAAGCCCACTCCTCTGAAGTGGCCAGCCAGGCCCCTGCTCCGACTGAGGGCTGCCTACGGTAACAATATGAGGCCTTATTTGTCATGCACACATAGCACACTGACCAGAACTCCCAAAGCCAATGGCTTCCCTTATTAATGACTTAAGCATCTGGTGGGCATATCTCTTGCCCTGGCAGAGCTGTGATGGTGAAGCATATGTGCCTTGGGAATGAGACTAACTTGGTCTGAATCCCTGCTCTATGACTTACTAGCTGTGTGTCTATGGGCAATGCATTTAACTCTGTACCTCAGTTTCTTCATCTCTAAAATGAGGATAATAATAGGTTACTGTGAGGATAACATGGGATAAAACATACTTAGAACATGTCTAGTACATAGTAAGCCTCATAAAGGGTGACTGCTATTACAATAGAACAAAATGGCTTTCAGAGCAGTTACCACTGGGAATATTAAATTCCACTATCATGGTATTACTGTCTATATAAAAATTTAATCCTTTCCAAAACTTCTGTTGACTTTTTTATAGGCACGGACTAAAAAAATAAAGGAAAAATGGTAAGAAAAACCTGATATTAAAAATAAAATACTGCTTAGGGCATATTTTGATTATTCTCAATTGTTATTGTTACACTGTGTTAATTTTACCTTATTAAATATTGAAGAAGGGCCATCACCATTGGGAAGGCATTAAAATATATTATATGAAATTAAACTAATTTGTCTTTATGGAATATAGCCTTAGAGGATCCCAGGTGCTATTTTTACAACAAACATCTATTTTCTAAAAGGCCGTCATGTCATACATACAGGCCAACAAAACAGAGAAGCATAAGACAAATATATCCCTGGGTAAGTTGAGAAAAATAACTTGCCTCTATGTTGTGCTAAACTAAGGGCAACAATGAAACAGGAGCAGGTCAAATGAGCAGTTCCAAAGAAGAATGGCAAATGTCTACCCTGATGCAGGCATATAACCAGGAGGAAATATGTTAATAATAAAGGGACCAGGAAAAATTTGTATCAGGTTTGACTTTACAACCTAGAATTTCTTTTCTAATTTATTATACGATTAAATTTATGGTGCTGATTTTGTGGCACTAAATGTTTTATGCATCAACAGAAGCTGAACCATGAAAAACAATATTTTTTAATTCAAATACTTTTGATAAAAAATATTATACTATCAACTCAGTAACAAAAAAACCCCTTTAAAAATAAATTGTTTTACTTTACATTTATTCAGGAAACAAATTTTACTTATATTGAATGTGTATTTTAATAGAGCTAGATTTCAGTGACTCATAAATTCTCATTATAAATAATTCTTTATAAAATTAAAAAAGGAAAATACACAAGATTCTCTATAACCTCTAAATAGAGGTCAAACATTTAATTATACTGAAGAAGTATACAAGGCACAGATATATAATGCCAAAAAGAGAAAAGATAATTTTGATATTAAAATGAATTTAAATTGTAGTGAAATCTTTAATATCATTTACCAGGAATTCTACACAATTTGAACAATTTAAAAATAGTGCTATTATATATTCTAATAAATAAGTCCCACTCCTTTTATCAGGAAGCAAATTATTGACAGATGATAAATGTAATTTCATTACAGATGCCCAAGTATATTATATGTCAGCCAGATTCAAAACAATCCAAGTCAAATATGGAAAGAAAAAGAAAAACCCAGAAGGGCTTTTCCATAAACAAAATTTATATAAATTAAAATAAGTATTAGATAGTTCTCCAGAAAATAGGTTCTATGGTCCACATGGATCACCAATATGATTACTAAGACAAGAGGAACTAATGAAGAATTGGTACCAGGCACTTGGGAGGTCATTAGTAACAATAAGACTTAACTGCAGAAGGAAGCAAGCAGGGTGCCCCTGACATGAACCACATGACTGTTTCTTATTCCATCCCATGTTTCTGGGATAAATGAAAAAACTACCATGTCAAGTGTGGAGATTTTTTTCCTGCTTATCTTATGTACATGAGAAGTAGAAGGGAAATTAAATAATTTTTTATTCTTAAAAAAAACGATAGTTCTTTTCCTTTTGATTGATTAAATAGAAGATGAATGGGCAGTGACATGAGTTTTGATTATAAAATACCTAAGAGCTCAAAATGAAAAATTTCTGAATATAAATTATGACTTAAAATTATTATTTGGGGCATTTTTTATGCCAGAATTTGCCCATAAGTACACATGAATTCCCTCTGCAGCCAACGCATCACATTAGGACACTATTTTTGAGACTTGTGATTCATCTTAGCACATACCCTAGGATTAAGCTGTCTTTCACCTAGAAACCTGAAAGAATTATTGAAATGAAAATGTTTAATGTTAATACCACCTTGGGTATTTACATTAAACATGATCAGTTAGACACATGCCAAATAACATGTGTCTCTCTGATCATCTTTTCTAAATAGACAAAAAACAATAACCACAAACATAACAACAGAAACAAACAATGCAGCTCTTTCTTCTTACATTGGATTCAAATTTGTCTGCTTAGTAATAATGACATATTATCCCATGTTATTGCTCTAAAATTTTTTTCTAGTGACTCTTGGGAATGCTATGCCCTTGGCAAAATTTCTTTGTTTAGATCACAATTTGAGAAAGTCATTTCAGTCTAAATTGTGTACATTCTAGGTCCTTAGGTTAATAAGAGTTTTTGACCTTTTGGTTTCTACAGCCAGTTCTCCTCTTGGATGATTGATGGCATTAATTCTCCTCACATGTGGTCCATGGGAAAGCCCCCCACTTCAAAAAAACTGTACTAATTCTAAGGACAATCTGGGATGACTAGTTATCATGCTGCCAACTCAGTTCTCTGAGTTTCAGAGGTGGAACTCAACTAAGGCAGAGATGGCTCAACTATTCATGAAATAATGAATCAAAAGCTCAGCTAAATTTACATAAAATGAGGAAAGGTAAGGGGCCTCTGTTCTCCAGCTACAACTTGTTTGATGCCTGGCATCTCCACTTACCATTCCTACAGCCTCTCTAGTTGTGCGATGTAAGTACTCATGCATCTACCACAGTGATAGTTTCTGCTGTCCTCGTAGTAACTGCTTCCCTCATCTTCAATGTGCTTTCATTGAAGATGAAATATTGAAGCCAAATTAACCTTTTCAAAACAATGGTGGGCACACATCATTTCACAATCAAGAACTAAATGGGTTCAAGATCAAACATGATTCAAACTCAGTACAACAGATTCACAATCGGACACATTTCAGACTCAAATTTAAAATATCCCATGTTAGTGCTCTAAAATTTTTTTCCAGTGACTCTTGGGAATGCTAAGCCATGGACATATTTACGACAGCCTTTCTACCTTCCTCTCAAGAGCAGCCCTTCTGCATTTTGTATTCTCGTCAGTAACACCGCCATCCATCCACCTAGTCTTTAAAGTCAGAGGCCAAGCCTTGCTTTTCCCCATTCTTCATTTCCAATGGGCATATAGGTCCACTGAAATATAATTTAAACCAGTGGTTCTCAACCTTCTGGCCCTTTAAATACAGTTCCTCATGTTGTGACCCCCAACCATAAAATTATTTTTGTTGCTACTTCATAACTGTAATTTTGCTACTGTTATGAATCGTAATGTAAATATCTGATATGCAGGATGGTCTTAGGCGACCCCTGTGAAAGGGTCGTTCAACCGCCAAAGGGGTCTCGACCCACAGGTTGAGAACCGCTGAATTTTTAAACTGTCTCCTCTGCCCCTCTGGTAGGACCCTGGGTCAGGCACTCTTGCTTCTTATCATCTCTTGCCTACTGCTGGATTCTGGCTTCCAATTTCATCCATTTATTCTGCATACAGCTCACAGGGTATTTGTTCTAAACTCGGATCTCATTATGTGACTCCTCTACTCAAAATCCTTAGGAAGAATCTCACACTTGTCTCAAACTCCTGGCCCAGACAACACTCTCCCACCTGCCTTCACAGCACCTCCAACTTCTCCCCCTTCAGTCATAGCAATACACTCAAAGTCTATCAACTCCAAGGCTTCAATAGAATGGGAACAGTCAATCTGTATGTGTATACTATAGCTAGTGAGTGTGTCACTGAAGGGCAAGAGCCATGTCTTTTAATTCAGAGTGCACTGTTAGAACCTTTCACAGTTCCTTATATGTAAAGAAGCCATCAACAATGTTTATTAATGAAGATGGTCACCACATAGGAAGTACATGCAAGTCCCATAAGTTAGTATTTTATTCATATTAATAAGACCCCAATAACTCCAGAATAAACTCTGATTTATTGTCAGTAAAGTAGTGAAAGTCTAGTTTCCAGTATGAGCAATGGTCCCATAAGTCATTCAGTGATTACTGAATACTCTACTTTTATAAAAGAAAGTCTTTTAATTGTTTACTCTTTTTAATAAAGCTCTTTCCATGCCTTTTCTATGTCTACTGGATCACTTACTGGATCAAAGCAGCTACACTTCAGTAATTTGGTCAGGTTCAGCAAGTCCATTATATGTAAATGTTTGAAATCTACTTCATCACTGTACTTGGGGAATGTTCACCCTAGTGTTCAAACTTTGTTTTTAGGAAAATGAAAATGTCTATTAATTTACCATGAAGGTGCTCTGACAACCATCAGCAACACATGGAAAGACCCAGAGAAAATTAGTGGGAAGGTTTTCTCAAGGGATGACTTCTGGTTTGGGTACATAACAAGTATTCATTTCAATTTAACGAATAGTTCAGAGAATGAACTAAGTACCCAGGATGGTGCAAGAGGCTGCCTAAGACATATTTATTTTCCCCCACTCCTCTATGGCAAGAAAGCTTTTTAAGGGCCTTTGAAAATGTATCCCAGTCAAATAAGTTATTTTGTACAACATATCAATTCAAAGACCTTTATTTTTTGTATTGAAGCATATCTTATAGTTAGATTCTCTATAAGTCTGAAATGTTACACAACGAAGAAATATTTTATAGCACACTTGGAACTTGATAGATATATTTTTAGGTCATTTGAATAATTTTAATGTGGTAGTTTTGTCCAGTTATATTTGTCAGATTCTTTCTTTGTGGTTTTTTTTTGGGGGGGGGATTGCCCTAGGGAACAAAGCCATTTAGGAAACTGAATTAACTACATGCTCTCTGTGCTTACTGACACACAAAAATAAATAGGAACTTTCAGAAACCACTTCCCCTGTGCTCCTTCACGTGGATTGTTCTCTGCCTTCCATTCTCTCCTTTCATAACCTGTTCCTTGGGCCTTTCCTTCACCAAGCTAACAGCTTCTGTCAGCAAGCCTTCTATTCAGGACAGTATGAAAAGCTTTGCAGGAAAACGGATTAATCACGTTCGCTGCTTCTCTTTGTTTACCCCTTCGGTTATTGTAGAATTCAAGCAAACCAAGAAAATGCATGTCTAATCACAAATGTGAATTCCCACTTAGATAGTCATTTTGGTGCAATTCTCTTTTAAACATATCATATAATGAAAGATCCTCTGAAAATCAAGTAAACTTAATTTTCCCAAATAAGTCTTTCACATCAAATATGTATTATAATGATTTAAACACATACTCTGTATACCCTGAGTTCCAAAAAAATGCTTATGTATTCAAATGCCAAGGAAGTAGTTAAATATTTTACTTTTTAATTTTCCATTAATATTCCCTGTGATACAGGCATACATAAGCATTTAAAAATAATGGGTTTCAATGTCCTTAAGCAAATAACAAAAGTCATGTAGTCTATGAATTTCCAAAGTAGACCTTTGAATGGTCTTATTATTGCTAAGTTTAGATGGAATAAAGACTTTTCATTCAAGTCTTATTCTTGAAAATATCAGAATGCCATCCTCCACCATTAATTTCATACAATAATTAAATGGCTTAAATATTGGTGACTTTACTACTTCTTTATATAATCTATATATATAAAAGGCTAATATGCAAAGTGTCCCCTTGGGAGTTTGACCGGGAAACTGGGAGTTCGTTGGCTCACTGTGACATGTGCTGACCATCAGGGGCAGCGTGGAACGAAGGAAGGCCCCGATCAGCCCTGATTGCCGGCCAGGCCTAGGGACCCTACCCATGCATGAATTTTGTGCACCAGACCTCTAGTAGTTTCATAATTCCCTAATATGTAAAAGTTCCCTCTTGGCCCTAGCTGGTTTGGCTCAGTGGATAGAGCATCGACCTGCAGACTGAAGGGTCCTGAGTTCGATTCCAGTCGGGGGCACATGCCAGGGTTGTGGGCTCGATCCATGATGGGGGGTGTGTGGGAGGCAGCCAATCGGTGATTCTCTCTCATCATTGATGTTTCTATCTCTCTCTCCCTTTCCCTTCCTCTCTGAAATCAATAAAAATATCTTTTAAAAAAAAAAGATATGACTGGTACTGGGAATATAAATTGGTATAATTTTTTAAAAAAGAAAAAAGTTCCCTCTTGTTCAGAAGGAACTTGTTTGCTCTGCTTTTCCCAGTGTTAAAAGACGTTTTTATGAATAGAACTGATGGTTTCTGCTGTTAAAATGTTACAGTTAGAGCTTAAGACACAGAGGGCAACACCATCACCCCACCACTACTGAATCATTTCTTCTATGCTTGGACCGTCTCTCAACATTTTAGAACATAGCTTTTTCATTATTTTTGTCATCTTGCTGAGAATTCTAGGGTCAGAAAGTTTAAAAAAAATAGAAGTAGAATTCTTATGTAAATAACAAGTAAATGATACTAAACAAATAAAAACTCTCAATCACTCATTTTTTTCAAACCATTGGCTAGGCAGAACCCCATCAACATGAGACGTTTTGGAAACAAGACATGAAAACATACGTAGTTTAATGGGGATTCATAATACAGCAAGAAAAGTCACCACCCTGAATGAAGCTGACTGGAAACAGAATTATCCTAGCCGGGCTGATGGGAATCCCTGCCTCTAGGAAGAATGGGCTTCCAACTAAGATGCCAAGTTCACCAAGTGTCTAATGGACAGTCCATCTGCATATCTCTTCCTGTTTCACTCCAGTGAAAACTGCACTCAACAGGTATTTTCAGCTTTTTCTGTTTACAAAAACTTTGATAACAAAAATGAAAATCAGGGCGGCATCATGCCCAGGACAGACAGATGGCACCAAGTGTATATGCCTTTAGCTATAAGATAATTCCTTCTATGAATTTCATAGTGTACAGAGTCACTCTACATTACAGTGTAGAGCACTTCTGTGAGAGGAGAATATTTCTGTAAAAAACCTCCTAGATCTGCCCTAACTGGTTTGGCTCAGTAGATAGAGCATCAGCCTGCGGACTGAAGGGTCCCAGGTTCAATTCCAGTCAAGGGCATGTACCTTGGTTGCGGGCACATCCCCAGTAGGGGGTGTGCAGGAGGCAGCTGATCGATGTTTCTCTCTGATCAATGTTTCTAACTCTCTATCCCTCTCCCTTCCTCTCTGTAAAAAAATCTATAAAATATATTTAAAAAAACACAACATCCTAGATCTGTGGTTTTGTTTACAAAGGCACTGATGTAAAATATACACACAGAAGACCCATGTGCAAATGGGCTCGTGTGAGCGACGCACCAGCGGGTGAGGAGGCACATCCCGCACACCTCAGGTGCAGAGGCGGCTTAAGGAGGCATCGAAGGAACACATTAATCAACACATTCAAGGAATGCATTAATCAACGCTGCCACGTCAGCTGGCATGCCCCATTGTTTAACCATGCATGCTAACGAACTGGAGGCAGCAATATGAATGTGAATTTCCACCATGCTGCAAGAAACAAAGCCCCTTAAGGATCGGCCCCAGGCACCCCATCCTACCCAAGGACACTTTCCATAGAAATCATTCTCTCCTGTATTTGCACTAGTTTATGGACTTGCTTTCTACCACAGTCAACCAGAAACAAAGACACTTTACAGACCAGCTAAATTTGACAAAAGCTATAGAAATGCCTTCTGCAGATATGAAAACGTGAGTCCTTCCAAGAGAGTTTTTTTCTTTGCCTTACAAAAACGAACGCTGTAATAAAAGGCAAAACAAAACAAAACAAAACAAAGCAAGAAAAAATCTAGAGTGTAAGCATCTATTTGTGTATGCAATCGAATGTGACAGCAACATACCGCATTGCCAGCAGGGGCCTGGGTCTGGCCGCCTGCTCCACACTGGGCTTCATTTTCCTCCTGGGTAGTTCCCTAGATAACCCTCCTGTCAGGATTTGACTCCCTCCAAGAGCAGCCAGGGATGAAATGTCCAGATGCTGGAAGGAAGGGCTCTGATAAAACCCCCGCAGAACTCGGGCACACATTTCTACCTTTGAGTGTACAAGGTTCCTTGGGCCTGGACATGTAAGGCTTTCTAGTGTTACCAACACTCAGAGTATCTCCCTCAGTAGGTTATGGTGCATGAAATTCAATAACTATTGACTTTGGCATGAGAAGGCTGAACATAAAGATCATCATTCTGAATGAATAAGAGATACCATTTATAATTATTATTTTAAATAAGCTTCCTCTCAGGAGCAGAGTTATTTCAGCAGAGGTACTTGTTGGGAACACGGGTCGCAGGGCAGTGGCTCCCTTCGCTGGGGGCAGAGTTCTAGTAATTTCAGTGAGCCCCCACACGAAAGTCCATGACCCATTGAATTAGCCTTATCTCATCACCAGCTCTAACTCTGATGACACTAGAAAACATTTAAAAACTGCAAGCCAAAAGTGCAGCAAGGAAAAAAAAAATCTAACCCAGTGAGTGTCTGCAAATAGCTATCTGCAAAGGTCATTGCATCAGCCTTTTGGTGTATAAATGCTAAGTTGCTACACATTTCCTCTTCTGGAGTGTAGTGACTCAGACAATTTTCTCATTCCAGTTTCAAAGCAGATATTTCTCTCCCCTAGACCACAGTGGGAATAGAGGGGAAGAATGCTTGAAAGTTGCAGGATTCCTTTAATGACTGCTAGCACTAATTGTCGCTGCCACAAAAACATAATGCCACCATTCTCCTCACACTCTCACCCTTATACGATCACCCACCTCTCACCCTCTCCTAAGAGAGTATGCTGATGTCTTTCTTCAGATACCTTTCAACTGCTCTTTCTGAGCCTTCAATGACAGCTAACAAACTGAGCAGTTCAGAGTAGTGGGAGGGGAATATGGTGAGTTTCCAGAGAAAAAACGAATTATGAGGACAGGCCCTAGCTGGTTTGGCTCAGTGGATAGAGCGTCAGCCTGCGGACTGAAGGGTCCCAGGTTTGATTCCGATCAAAGGCACATGCCCGGGTTGCAGGCCTGATCCCCAGTAGGGGGCATGCAAAAGGCAGCCAATCGATGATTCTCTCATCATTGAAGTTTCTATCTCTCCCTCTCCCTTCCTTTCTGAAATAAATAAAAATATTTTTTAAAAAAAGAATTATGAGGACAGGATGCAAAAGGCAGAAAGGACTTAATCAATAAAGGCATCCCAATCATGGATACCATAACTCAAAGCTAAATATCAGGAAGTGTATTATAATTCAACCTCCCTACAGAATCACTGTACACGTGGTTTAATATTCTTCCATCTGACCTCAGGTCACAGGGTGTTACTCATACTCCACATAGAAATGGAAAGCTAGACAGTGCATGAGGCTGGAAGAACAAAATGTTCTCTCTCTCTTTCAGTTTCCAGGAATGCTCAGCTCTGGTGAGGAGCAGTCACTCAGAGAAGAATTTGCCACAGTCACGGTGGAGGGACTGCCCAAGGGTGTTAATATTCAAGAGATGTGGTCACTCATCATCTATCAGGACAAAAAGGAAGTTAGTAAGGATAAGAAAATATCATTCTGGTTTTCAAGCTGACTAAATACCTCATCGATTTAAAACAATAAAGATAATCACCATACTGTTGTCTGTGGGTTTTTGGTGTTTTTTGTTTGTTTTGCTTAATCCCTTCACCTTTTGCACACAGCCTCCCAGGGGGGAGGTAGAAGAGGGTATGGGGGGATAAATGGTGATGGAAGGAGACTTGACTTGGGGTGGTGAGCACATATTACAATATACAGATGATGTGTTATAGAACTACTAGAGGCCTGGTGCATGAAATTTGTGCACGGGGGACCCCTTGGGGGATGTCCAACTCAGACATCCCTCTCGCAATCCGGGACCACTGGCTCCTAACCGCTCACCTGCCTGCCTGCCTGATCGCCCCTAACCACTCTGCATGCCTGCCTGATTGCCCCTAACCACTCTGCTTGCCTGCTTGATTGCCCCTAACCACTCTCCCCTGCTGGCCTGAACGCCCCTAACCGCTCTCCCCTGCTGGCCTGATAACCCCTAACCGCTCTCCTCTGCTGACCTGATCGCCCTTAACCACTCTCCCCTGCTGACCTGATCGTCCCAAACCACATCTGCCTCAGCCCCTGCCACAAGGCTTTGTCCAGAAGATGTCTGGTCTATCCGGTCTAATCAGCATATTACCCTTTTATTAGTATAATACTCCTGAAACCTATATAATTTCACTAACCACTGTCACCCCCATAAATTCAATCAATCAATCAATCAATAAATAAATAAAGCAGTGAATATCCTTTGTGTAGATTTAGACCCCTGTCTTGGTTTTTGTAAGTTACCCTAGGCTTCCTGGGGTAACTACTTTATTCATGAGCTTTTCAACTCTAGTTTCATGAGGTAAGTATTCCTTGTGTGGATGATACGAGTCTCCTGGATTTGTCTGCTGTCACATAACATGGATAAAAACGTTCTCAGATTTAAAATGATGCTGTATGACAAAATTTTGATAGATCTCTTTACTCTTAAATAGTATTAAAAACAGTAGTCCCATTTGGGCTTTGTAATAAAATATTGATTCACATTTACAAATCAACTTAATTATAAGATAGTCTTTTTACTGTCGTCAGTTTTACTATTATCTATTCAATATCTGCAGTTGACCCTTGAACAACACAGGTTTTAACTATGTGGGTCCACTTATATAAGGATTGTGTTTGTTTTTTCAAGAAATGCCTGTACTGTTTTTGAACAGTGGTTAGGAGTCCGTGGATGTGGAGGGACAACTGTATACTAGTATATTGATCTATGCTATTTTATATAGGGGATTTGAGCATCCTCCGATTTGGGTATCTGGGGGAGGTTTTAGAAATAATCCCATGTATATACCGCGGGATAACTTAAGGTTTGGGGGAGTCAAAAGTCATACACAAATTTTTGACTGTATGAGGGCTCAGGGCTTCTAACCTCTGCGTTGCTCAAGGGTCAACTATCATTACCATCCTCCTGAGATATATGCATAATTTTAAAAAGCTAGTACTAAGAGTCCAGGGGAAAGAACAACTTTCAAGTCATTAACCAAAAACAATCATTAAAGAACTCTAATAACTTGTCAGAGATTTCTTTTTATATAGCTTGCCAGAAAGGGCATGCTTTAAGGTACAGCATGGCCAAGATTCTTCTTCAGACTCATAGTTACAACCAGAACCATACTAATGCAGCCAGACAAGAAAACCAGTCATTATATGGAGTGATTTGGGGGTGTCCCTTCTCCTCGCTCTGGTTGCTACTGCAATTCCACCATTGCTCTCCTGCATTTTAATTCAAGGTTTTCAAGCCAGGTGGAAGGCAGATTTTCCTTGGAGAGAATTTACACATTAGCATTAATGATGAACGTGAACACAGTTTTTATATATAAACTGAAAATTGGAAGAGGTAGCACTTTCCAGAGAGAAGGATGTGGGGATAGGAGTGGGCGTTCACACACCACAGCTCTGGCTGCTCCCATCTTTCGGAGAACATAACACGCACACCAGTGAACGTGGGAAAGACTACTGAAAACAGGAGCTACAAAAAACTTTCTGATTCTAATGTCAGAGGCCGAATTCTTGAATAGCCTGGGGACTTCTGAATACAAGTGTGCTTTAGAAATTCGGGAAGTTTTAGGGAGTCTTTGTGAGGCCAGGGAAAGAAATGGGGAAGACAACTCAGTATTTAGTTTCAACCCGATTAAATCATTTACAAAGATAAAATGAGATATTTCAGTGGCTTCAGTAGTGCATGACAACTAAAAATTCACTTCATTCATTTAACAAAAGACTGGCCAAAAAGATCAATGAGAAGAATGTAGAATTGAACCTTTTCACTATGACTTAGTCTAGAAGACAGAGACTTTAAGTCAAATAACTCTCCCACAATGAATGAAATAGAAAACAATAGAAACTGCCAGGTAAACTCCGTTAGAAACCAGCTGAGAGCATCCTCAAAAGTGGGACAACACCCTTTACTGAGCCCCATCTCTGTTCCCATAAAAGGGCTGGATGTATTCCTTTCTGGTGGTCCCTTCCCTGGCCTTGTCTTCATGTATTTTCTCCTTTTACTAGAAACAACCATTTACAGATAAGTTCCTGGTCTTGCCATCTTTTTACCTCTCCTAGGTTCACACAATATACTGCCTACAGAAGAACTTGCAATAACTTACTGCTGATAGTATAGTAGTGTTTTATTGATAGGCCACTCTACTTAACATCATTACTACTAATCCCTAGTTCCTAACAACTGTGATTTGGTGAATACAGACTTTCATGTCCCTGTCAGATGGATGGGTCTTGCTATTATATTACATTGCTTTACCTCACAAGTGTTCTTTATTTTATGAAGTATGGTCACTTGTTGGAGGGGTATGTATAGATGTATCAAAACATTATAAAAGAAGACATTTTACATTAACTAAGGAAGCTTTCTATTAAAACAGCCATTTATACAGATTTTAAGGCTCTTTTGGTATTTGTCATACTCAATTCAGCAATTTTGTTAGTCTTCACTAATTTTTACTTCTCAAGAACTCTTCAAGCAAAACAAAATGTGTGTTATTTGATTTACAAAGCAGCGTTCTTAGTTCCCAGAGTACCAATTTGGGGATTTCTGGTGGTATTTTGAAACAGCATAAGAACTAGTCATATAAAATCAGTTTCAATAACAGACAATGAAAGCAAGTTCAAATAAGGCATGAATCATTTCCTCTTAAATACAAAACAACATCCGAATGAATCAATTAAAGAATTCTCCAGGACAAGGGACATGTTTAGAATATTTTACTACCTCAAAATCTTGCATACAATCTTCGTTTCTTAATTAAAGTCCATGAGAGTTTATTTGCCAAATGAAACCTAGGAGGTATAGGACTAAATGTCTGAACAATCATGCTCTCATAAAAATTCTAAGAAAGCCATTATTGGTTGAGATATGGTTCTCTGAACTGTGTTCCAGATCTCCAAGTAAGATATTTTTCATGAAGTTCAATACTATAATAATGGCCTTTCAGAAGGCATCATAGGCCTGCCAGAGTCGATTCTAAAGTTGATAATTCTAAGACTAAATAAATGAAAATGGAGCAGTGGGGGTGGGAAATGAGTGGGGGGATTTACAAAGCAGAACACACATATCGAAGTAATATTTAAACTTTCCAAAAGGACTTTTGTATTACTCGGACTTCACTGTGAGACAAAAAAAATCACGTACAGATGATAAGTTCTTGGGAGATTTTTGATAAACGATTAAATCAAAAAGAAAACTCTTTTTCTTGTAAATGATTCCTTGTCATTTTAAATCTTTAATTCTTTCAGAAAATATTGTTTACTAGCAAGGCTTTTTATTCTACTGTCTATTTCCTGAAGTTTATGACTTATAACTTAGTAAAACAAAGTTGTTTTACTATGAAAGGACACGAAGGGCTGGTTTTCTTCACTGTGTATTCTATGTATTTGGTCCATCCTTTTTGACAAGAAGCTTTTGCATATATACTCCTACTCTGTATTTTATTATACTCTCTGAATTAAAACATATTAAATAAGGTAATAATATTATATAATCACATCATTTTATGGTATAATTCCCTTCTTTTTAAAAAAAATTCCCTTCTTTTTTATTTATTTCAGAGAGGAAGGGAGAGGGAGAGAGAGCTAGAAACATCAATGATGAGAGATGTTTCAAACATCCTGCATGCCCCCTACTGGGGATCGAGCCCGCACCCAGGCATGTGCCCTTTACCGGAATCAAACAGGCTGACACTCTATCCACTGAGCCAAACCAGCCAGGGCATAATTCCCTTCTTTTAAGAAGATAAACTCCTACCTTTGAAGGTCTGAATACTTTGTTCTTCTTTTTAATACTTAAAACCAAATGTCTTCTCAGTATTGCTCTGTGGGCTGAAGAGTAGGGGGAAATGTTAATAAGCCATTTGTCATCAATCACAGCAGATTGTCAATACATTAATTCCAAGTGACTCCCTAATGGGAAAGACAATTATAGGGGGACCCCGGTAAGGGAATTATGAATAGATTTGGCAAAACACTTCACTGCTGGTTTCAATCAAAAGTGACAGCAGAGAGGTAACTAAAATTGTGGTGGCTATCCTCTTAATGGATCTCATCCCAAAGAGTCACGTCTACTTTCTCTTTTCAGTTCAGGGGAATAGAGGTTTTCGTAATGCTTTATACGGTGTGGCTAAAATACTTTCTTGCTGTGGGCTGCTTGCTGTTATTATTATTATTTTCTCTTTTCAGTTTAGGGGAATAGAGGTTTTCGTAATGCTTTATACAGTGTGGCTAACTTTCTTGCTGTGGGCTGCTTGCTGTTATTATTATTACTATCATCATCATTATTTAAAATGTTCATTTAGTAGAATTGGAATTCTTTTGACTGTTTTTGAAAGGCCCCAAGTTTTCAATGAGGGCCCTAAGTAAATGATGGGAATAGACAAGAGAGGAGCAGCACACCTGGGCTAGGACAAAGGCTCAGCTACGGACAGCTCCAGAGCTTGGTCCTCTCCAACTCTCGTCCCCTCAGCCTAAATGTTTCCTTTGCAAATATTCCAGCTGAGAATGAGCCAGAAAAAGACAGCATGGAGTACAATCACAGCGGAGGGCATTAGGTTACACTAGTTGATTTTTTAGACAACCAACTCAGTGACATCACGGTTTTCTAAAGGAGGATCTGTGGCTTTTTGGACGTTGGATTTTTGGAAACAGAAGTCATACTATCAACCTCTGAAAAATCCTTCAGAGACGAGAAACAAGTGTCAATTCAAGAACTCCTGGCTGCACTCATATATTAAGACAACTATGAATATCAAATGATTCCTTTAATAAAATAAAAGATCTGTAATCAGCTCAGATGTTTTAGTTTATGCATGTGTTATAGAGTATTTTCTGTATTAAACTGCAAAAAGGTTTATCTTAATTCCATGTGAAACCAATCTTAATAGAGATGTTCATTGGGTTTGATGCAATGATATTTTATCAGAACAAAACGATAATGTTGTGAAGGTTAGTGGCTCTTCCTTGGAATTAAAAGCCATTTTTAAAAGTTCTGACTTTAAAAAAAAACTCTCTAGCAGCATACAGGAAAAAGTCCACAAGGATTTGAAGCGACGTCCACAATAATAATGCAATTCCACAAACATACTGAACATTTACTATGTATCTGTCAATGTATTAAACATGAATAAGGAAAAAAGAATAAAATGTAAATAAGACATGCTTCCTACCATAATGGATCTCAGTACAGATGCTAGTGGGAAAAACAGAACTACTACCAATCACCATAAAATGCACTATTTATAGAACATTATGAGGCCACAAAAGAAGGGGGCATCAAAGAAGGCTTTCTACAGGAGATAACAGAAGAGTTGGACCTTAAAGGTGGGTAGAAAGGGCATTCTGAAGAGAGGAAGGGCAGGAGCAAAGTAACTACAATGACGAAATGGGTGATGTCATCTAGTAGAGCAATGAAGCTACAGGCAGAGTGATGAAGGGGAGTGGGGGCAGGGAATATGGCAAAAAGGGGATGCTGCAGAGGTCACCTGGAACCGAGTGTAAAGGGCTTCTTGAGCACCTCCTGATTTATGAGTCTGGACTTGAACTTGATAGCAATGCAGACCTATTGAAGATTTTAGGAGAGATGAAAGAACACTTGTCAGTACTGTAACTGACTGAGAGGGTAGAGATTGGAAAGGGAGACTGTTTAGGGGGGTGTTTCAGTTACCAACATACAAGATTATTGGCTTCTAGGGGTAACAACTGCCTCCTCCCTAAGCCCACATTTGTCTCCTCCCCAAGAAGAATCAGGATACACAGATGGAACACTGATTTAGGGGTAAGAACACTGATTTGGCCATGGCAGCTGATAGTATTGCACATTTTTTACTTTATCAATGGAATAATTTTGTGATTTTTCTGTTGTCCCAATATGTGAGTGCATCTTGTAGGTAGAATTTTATTAGGTCAGCAGGTGGCTGTGGTCTCATTTTTCTTCTCTCCACCTAGCCATCTCTTCATCTTCCCACCATCTCTCTCTTTAGGGCAACTCAGCTCTGTTTTGGGGCCTGCCCAGGACCTGAGGCAGGTAGATTAGCCCGGTGCCATACTTTACAGTCGAGAAACATTGCTCTGTGTTCTCTTTTCCTATTGCTGGATGTGGGCCTTGGATCCATCTTTCTCTTCATCTTGCAATGCTCATGTCTGACACTGGTTTGGGCTTAAGAGAATCAGAGCCTGCTTAATGGAGTAGTTTACATTCAGGTCATTCAAGCCAACCTCATTAGGGTAAAGAACTTGTCACCTCTTCTAGCCTATTGGGACTCAAGACCAAGCCTCAGCTAATAATATATGTGTACTTCCTTTTGCCTTGTCAATATCAGCACTACAAGTATCTTATTTGGGGACCTCACAGGCAGAACAGAACATAAGCGTTCTTGTGTCTCTTGGCCAAAGCATACTACAATCCTTCATCTCCAAAAATTCATGGTAAGATGTATATACAACTCAAAGGGGTAGCCTATTCCTTCCTTTTTACAGTCCATCTAAAACAAATTTCTGTGTATGGTAAAATCAATAGAAACTTACAGAGTGCTTTAGTTTGCTGACCCAAGTCCTTTAGGGGAATGTTCACCCTAATTATTTGGCACCCTTCACTGTGAATGAAGAACCTACACCACATTGCTGTGGAGCAATTGCTGAAAATCTGTTTGACAGATGACCAGAGGCCACAGCTAAATATAGAGAAATGAACCAATCAAAAACACATGTCAATAAAAATACATTTACTGTAATTTTTACCTAGAAGAGATAAGAGATAATAGACTACTACTACTATGTCCCAGACCCTGTATACATTGTGCAGGTGATGCACCAATTCTGTAATTATCCTATTGCTTCAACACAGAGGCAGAAACGGAAGCACTGAGAGGTTAAGTCAATGACCCTATATATCTGTAATACAATACTGCTTCTGTCTAAATAGAAAACTTGCAGTTTTTTCATCTTTACCCTATGGCTTTTGAGAGAGGACATAATAAACTTGGAGTTGGGGTGCCACTGAGATTTAAGGAGAGAGCAGAAGTTGTCAGAAAGAGTGATCAGACTGAGAGAGAGATATTGAGGAAGCCAGGAACTAAGAGGACCAGGAGGGGAGAAGGGTGGTCCACAGGGTGGACCTGCAGGAAGGACCCAAATGGGGAGACCTCAGCAGCTGTCAGTGGGAAGTCCCCGCAGTCTGAGCTGGCAACTATCACCACCTTCCCAGCGACTGTGACTTCCAGCTGTTAGTGACATCTAAGTGCACTATCATTTCTATGCCCCTCCGCCAAGTATATATTTTTTTATTATTAATGTTTTACAAAAGCAGCAGGAATAGAAATACTACTAGGAATGGTGTGGAAGATGTTTTTGAACATAAATTTTAAAGAAGAGTCAATGTGGTTCTTTTGATTAGTTTGAATAGTTTTTAGTATGATTCAATTCAGCGCACCCCGCCCTGAGAAGAACACATGTAGTTTTGCATAGGTATGGTTTCCCATAGGCATTATGTAGAAACATTATTTCATCCTTGCTATTATTGATAGGGCACTGCTTCAGTTTTAACCTCCCTGTGATGATTTAAACCCTCAAGCTTTACAAAGACCACCAGAAGACTATGTATTAATTGTATTGCCATGTCAGCAAGTATGCCAAACATTTCTAGGGAATGAATTTTTGTTACATTCATTACTCTTGCTTTGACAACTGTGTCAATGGGTTTTCATCACTCTAAAACACATTTAGATTGATGGAATAGAGTAATACATCATCGCTAAGGGTTATTTTTGCAATAACCAAGTAAGAGTTTACTTTTTTTAACAAAATATAATCAACTTACCCTAAATCAAAAGGTCAAGATGAGATCTGATGTAATTTAAAAGTAGCCTTCAGAAAAGATGAGTAACATCTAGGTGAAAAATGTAAACCCAAAGGCCACAGTACACACGATGAACCAATTACAATGAAAGTAATTCAATGGCGCATAAGTATTACATAAAAATTCAATAATCCAAGAAAGTGAGTACTTGCCTTAGCCACTCATAGAAAAATAAAATATTGACCCTCCCTTAATCTTTCCAAAGTAGATTGGACTACTGATGCACATGAAATTATTGCAGAAATTATTTTTGTTTTTATTTTTTTAAATGTTAGATCCAAAACAGTTAATACAACTGAAAATCTGTTATTGTAAAAACTAGTTGGTACAAATGATCATCAAGCAAAAACCCTCAATATCTCATTTGGTTTATACTCTCTGGAATAACTATGAGGATCTTAAACATACATATTCTTTGGTTCCTGTGAGGTTAATTTCTAAAAATTGGCCTTATTGATGATATAGCAAAGGACATATTACATTAAAATATCAAGCATCTGACCCCTCACACTTACTCTGTTTTCATCTGTGAGAATTATTTCCTATTTATGCTCTTTAAAAGTAAACATAGCTAAGAAATACTTTTTGGAATATCAATTTTGAAAACCTTACATGTAACAATATATTTATGCCCTACACTATTACATATTTCTGTAAGCATGCAAAATTATTTTGTGCTTTTATCACTTTAAAATTATGGCAATTTACAAATTTATTTTTTAATCTTTGGTCTTAACAAAACTTCAGTAGTATCAAAATTATGGACTAACCCCGAAACACTTATTTTTTCTTAACTTCCTGCTTTTGACATGATCTTTTGACTGAATTGGGGGTCCATTCATACTTATTAACTGGAGAGAAAAGGATAAACAACCCTATTAAAATTGGCATTTGTCTTTGGTTTCTCTGGGGTATGTCTGTCGTCCAGCAGCTTAATTCAGCTTGGCGTGGGAAACTGCCAAAATCATCTTGAAACCCAGTTCTCTCCCTTTCAGCAGGCTACAGAACTAGTCCATTCCAAAAGGCAGAGAGCATGGTCTGAAATAAAGCAGGTTCTCCAACTAGTACCTCAACCAGACGAGTTGGTGCCCAGAGGGGCCAAAGTCTACCACCCCCTGGCTGGCTGGTGTTCCAGGAACACAAGATCCTGACTTCTAGCCCCAATTTTAGCCTCTTGAAAGACTAATAAATTCTTTGGGACTTGGGACCAACTCCATGACCTCTTACATGTCAGGATAGGAGCAAGGCTGACGGGATCCGTTCTGAGGGGAAACTTGCAAGTAGAACATTAAGTGCATTCTGCTTCACCCTTCCAGGGAAAGGAAACCACTGAGCCCTTGGTGAACCAAAGTAAACAGATTGAAGACTGACCACGTCCAGAAGCTTTGACTGCTTCAAGTGAATCATCATTTGCTACCTTGGAGACTGGTGGGCAACATCCAATAGTGGGCAAACTGCATTGATCTATGGCAGGTTGGACATATGCCATCTTACTGTCTGTCAGTGCACACTGTCACATACATTGTTGTAACATTTCATGGTACATTATAATTGGCACATTTCTGTGGTTTTATCGGAGGAATTACTGTAAGTATACACAGAAACCTAGAAGTCCAGTGTGCATTCATAGTTAGCTGTCACATGTAGAGTGCTTGTGGGGAAGAGGCTCCTGTCCAGGGTCTACACTTCTAGTTCCCCCTACATCCGGGTGAGACTGTGAGATGTAAGAGAGCTAATGTGTACCACTTCTTCCCCCAGATGCTTAAAAAGCAAGTATGTCTTTCCCACCCCTCTTATCTCTCCACTGCGGGCTGGGTGTCAATGCTCAGTGTGACCGGAAGTCCCAGGGCCTGGTCGCTGCCAGCATAGGTCCCAAGGGTGAGGAGCAGGGATCCTTCCCTTCACACAAATGATCTACATTACGAGCACTAGACTGTTCTAGGAACGGAACTCTAACCCAGTGAAGTTTCTACAATTTGGGGGTTTATTAGACTGGCTAGCTCTGCCCTATCTAGTAGAGTCAGCATGTCATAAACATAATAGAAGGCTTAAATTGAATCTATTCTTCATTGGTCCTTTCTCTGTGTCTATAATCTAACAGAACATATTTAACTTTAAAATATTAGTGTACTCAGAGCAGTAGAGCAAAAGTGATAAAAGGATATTAAATAAGTCTGATTAAAGATAATTAAAGTAACAGTGTTTATCTCTCCTAGGGAAGAAAAAGTTTAAAGAAGGCTACATTATCAGTAAATATATGAAGGTCCTAAGAATTTTTATAGCAGATAATGAGAAAATATTTTTCAACAATCATTAAAATAAACCAAACAAATAGAGAAGATTTACATGATACAATATAAAATAGCACGGGACCTAGAACATGGGGAAGACTGAAAGTTTCTGAGAATCTGGTTCAGTAGGGGTAGGCAGGGCCTGGAAACCCACCCTACTAACAGACAGCCCAGGGAGTCTGATGCAGGTGGTCATGGGACCCACAGTGAGCAACAAGGTGAAGAACGCCTCTAGGGTAATGATGGTTAAACAGTGAATACACCACTTTGTGATGTTGTCAATTTCCTTCCTAGAAGAAAGCAAAATTGGGAAAGGTTCTCATCCACAGGGTGGAAAACACACTCTGTCAACAAACATTACAGAGCTCTGGGAATCTAGACAAGTAAGATATGATCCCAATCATTAAGCAGCTCAAAGTCTTAGGAGAGATATACCACAAATGTATATGAGAGAGAGAGAGAGAGAGAGAGAGAGAGAGAGAGAGAGAGAACTGGTGAAAGGGGAAGGAAGAAACAAAGATGACTTCTGGGTTTGAACTAGGGAGATGAGATCTCATGCCTGGGTGGGAAGATGTCCCGCAGCGTAGCCCCAGGTTCCCCAGTCTCTCCTGGGTGTCCCTGTCCTGAAACACAGTCTCCAGATAATGTTGTTACCAACCAAGATACAGAATGAAACGCAGGAAGGGTAGGCACCCAACCTTATTCAAGAAGCAAAAGCAGTTCAACTTTACATATTTACATATTGAACTTCCATGTAAAGTGCTGGGGAAAGATTCTAGAGCAAACAAAAAAGTCTTATAAAATCAAATGGCTCTATGGGGACTTACTGTTTAATGGGTAGTTTCAGTCTGGGATAATGACAAATTTCTGGAGATGGATGCTGGTTATAGCCACATAACAATGTGAATGCACTTAATACAACTGAACTGCACACTTAATGGTTAAAATGATAATTCATGTGTTAAATATATTTTACTACAATAAAAAAAATGGCTATGAATGTTCTTCTAACTTTGTAAGTTAATGAATAATAGGATATTTGCAGGGGGAAAAAAACAACTGACATCCTACACTATCCCATCAATACTTTCTATGCTTTTGAAAAGTCAGGAAAAATTAATTCACTTAACAAATATTTAATGAGCAACTACTATGGCCCAGACATTGTTCTAGGCTCTGAAGGTACAGTAATGAACAGAATAAAAAAAAGTCCTGCCCTCATATAGCATTTATTTATTCATTCCCTCATATACTCAACAAATATTTTTTAAATGTCCATCACTTACCAATCTCTATGCTGGGCACCAGAAATACAACAGTGAAAAAATAACAATGAAAACCTTAGCAAACCATACCCCTCTTTGCCTTCATGAAGATTATAGTTGACTGCAGGAGATAGATATTGACCAACTAATCACAGAAATTAATCTAAAATATCAACTTTGAAGTCATCAAAGCAGAGATGTGTGGAGCTCCCAGAGTGTGTGGTGATTAGTCAAGGAGGTTGGTCTTTCTAAATGATGACTGAGCTGAGATCTGATGAACAAGGTTGGAAGGGAGAGTGTGGGCAGAGCAGAGGGGAAGGGAGAGTGGTCCTGATGAGGTGAAGAAGCAGGTGGGGTTCTGGCCACAGAGCAAGCACCTCACAGATCTTTCAGTCTTTATTTATTCTAAGGGCAGTGGGACCCACTGATGTACTTTAAGGAGGCTGGGGGGGTGGGGGTGGGGTACAGGGAAGAAGGAATCACTTGATCAAAAATAATACTTACTTTGCTGCTCTAACAATTTAAAAATGACCAACTGAAAATGAGGACAAGAACTACAAGTGAATTTCTATGTGATTATAAAAGTAGGTGAAATTCTTTGAAGCTTTCAGATGAAAGATAGTTTTTAACATAGTAAAGAATTACCATGATCAAATAAGAAATTATAAACATCACTCCAATTTTTAATTCTCTAGAGTTTATCAAAACATAGAATCTCTTTAAGTTCTATTATATAATCTACTAATGAAGCTGAATTTGATTAACAGTGAGACACCTGAATTTGTAAGCCTGGTAAATTAAGTTGCTCACACTTGATTAATACTGTTTAAAGTGGATACTTTGGGGGTGGGGGGAAGGGAAACAAACAAACAGTGATACTATTTTATAAAAAAGGAAAGTGTATTAAACATCACAAAATATGATTACTTAAGCATCTTTCATTAACAAAAGATGATAATGGATTTGACTTGGGGTGGTGAACACACAGCACAATATATAGATGATGTATTATAGAATTGTATAACTGAAACCTATATAATTTTATTTACCAATGTCACCCCAATAAATTCAAAAGCAAAGTAAAACTAAAACAAAACGTAAAGTGACAATGGGACATTTAACTAAATGTTGCATCATTTGATTAATATTTAAGAACTTGAACAAAGAATCCAACCCAGAGATAGTATTTCTTCCTTTAAAGTATGGTATCAATGCTAATATTTACTGTTGAACGGGAAGAAATTTCAGCCTGGCATACTGCTGTATGCAAAGAGCAGATATATAAGGGAATAAGGAAACTCCACCTTTCATATATAATCAAGTTAGTCACATGCTCACTATTTTATTTTAAGCAGATTTAAAAATTCAATACGTAGGTGACAGGTATTTCTGTGTTTCAAATTCTGTAGGAAAGAGCAAACTTGATTTTTGTCAAAAGCTAATCTGACCTCTGAACAACAAAATAGATTCCAGACTATCTCTCAAAGTTCAGAAAAGTTGACCCATATAATTTGCACAATTCACCTTTTCACCAAATACAATTGAGATCTGTGAATTTGTTGTTCTGCTTAAATTACCTTAAGAAGGCAATGCATATTGCCATAAGAATGCTTCCAAGGATGTTTTAGCTATATTTTATTATAAACCACCAAAGCCTCCTTGTTTTCATAGGTCCTGGGAATTAAAGCTCATTTGCAGAGGCCTCTACTACCATCACTTTTTGAAATTTAAGCTTCACAAAGATCTTAATTGTAAAGTTTAATATGAGTTGATTTAAAACTAGCAATTTTATTGCTCATTTCCATCGTTTCTCACCTGAAATAGAAAATAATACCCTCTAACTTGTGTCCTCATGTTCTCCCTTCCCTTTCCAATTTTCCATATTGTAGCCAAAGTTAAATAAAATAAAATAAAAAGCAAATTTGATCCAACAGCTTTCTATCCCTCTTAAATTAATATAAATTTATTAACAGAACTCATTACATGCTACTATAACTATCCCCTGTTTCCCAGCCATATAGCTCATCTTTAATTTTCTTAAAAGTATACAGTTCTAACTTGTACACAGGCAATATTGCACGTTTGTTCTCTCTGGTTGAACCTCTTTACACTTTGGTCTGAGCAATTTAATATACTTTGGATACAAAACGTTTTTAAATTTCATGTGCAAAATTCTTCTGATTTTTAATGCAAAGTTTTAAAGGCCCAACTAAATCACCCATTGTTACCAAAACTGTAGTTCATATTCCTAGCAGGTATTACAAATAATAAGTCAGACTGGAAAGAAAGGGATAAATATGCAGTAAATCAGATTTAGGAGCAGTAAAGAAGAATGAATGCACTTCCCATAAAAGGAAGGGAGAAAAAATATTTTTTAAAATTAAAAATATAATTTGGTTGTACATTTGTTGTTGTTGTTGGCACTAAACAAATCTCACTATAAAGATGAAAGAGGTTTGAAAAACTTTCAAACATTTGGGTAAAGATTAGACATTTCTTTTTTTTTTACTATTAGTTTTCAAAGTTGGCAAATCTCTTTAGATGCTCTAGTTTGCTACAGACACGAACTCACAAGTAGTCCTCTCACTTTTATTTTCCCTCACAACTTCCTGATTAGTTTGCATGTTCACTGAACTGAATTTGAGGTCTTTTCATAATACTCTGGAAGGAAAAAGAAATGAACCACCACAGAAACAAAATAAAATGGGTTCCAAATACAACTCTAATGTAGCTTAAATAATGTCGATCCTGTGTTTCCCATGATATTGATTGGCACCTGGGACCTCCTAATGAGGATTTTGTCTCCATTTCTTGGTTATCTATGCAAGCATGGATTGTCAATTTTAGTTACACTGGGTTTTTTGAACCAAGGGGAACTTTATTAACTTAAAAAAATAAAAGCACAGTAATTCAAACAGGACTTTAAATTTTGTCCTGGGAAGACCCCCAATCATACCTAAGCCTACCATTACAAGTTTCTCTGTAGTAGTGTCTGGGCCGAGGGGTCTATTCCTGGTCAATACCATAATGGCTTTGGGAGTCTCAAATCTCCCTGTTCTCTAGATCCGTCTCCCAACTAGAGAATTTGAAACCCTGGTCTTATAGAAATCTGAAATACTATTAGTTCCAGGTCACTAACTAAAGTTAAGTCCGAATATGAAGCTGTCCATTTAAAAAGAGGTCATCTTTAATGCAACCTGACCTGTATTAAACTAGCCATTATTTCTAAATAAAGCAGTTAAATTATGAATTCAATAGCTTACCAGGTGACATTCAGCAAATTACTTCCCCTCTGAGTACAAAATGGGGTTAATAATCCCGACCTATCTCTCAAGGTCTCTGGAGACAATTCGCTTAGGAATAGTCTAAGTGCTGTATAAATGTTGCTGGTGTTATGAGAGATTGGTTTTATTGTCATCAGAATGCCACCATCATAAAAAGGAATTCAGAGGTTTAGTCGGAGGTGAATTAACAAAGCAAGGTCTATGCAAATACAAGTGCCCTCTGACCTTGGATCACTGAGCTTGACAAACTGCACAGATCAGCAAATTTGATCAACAGCTTTCTATCCCTCTTAAATTAATATAAATTTATTAACAGAACTCATTACATGCTACTATAACTATCCCCTGTTTCCCAGCCATATAGCTCATCTTTAATTTTCTTAAAAGTATACAGTTCTAACTTGTACACAGGCAATATTGCACGTTTGTTCTCTCTGGTTGAACCTCTTTACACTTTGGTCTGAGCAATTTAATATACTTTGGATACAAAACGTTTTTAAATTTCATGTGCAAAATTCTTCTGATTTTTAATGCAAAGTTTTAAAGGCCCAACTAAATCACCCATTGTTACCAAAACTGTAGTTCATATTCCTAGCAGGTATTACAAATAATAAGTCAGACTGGAAAGAAAGGGATAAATATGCAGTAAATCAGATTTAGGAGCAGTAAAGAAGAATGAATGCACTTCCCATAAAAGGAAGGGAGAAAAAATATTTTTTAAAATTAAAAATATAATTTGGTTGTACATCTGTTGTTATTGTTGGCACTAAACAAATCTCACTATAAAGATGAAAGAGGTTTGAAAAACTTTCAAACATTTGGGTAAAGATTAGACATTTCTTTTTTTTTTACTATTAGTTTTCAAAGTTGGCAAATCTCTTTAGATGCTCTAGTTTGCTACAGACATGAACTCACAAGTAGTCCTCTCACTTTTATTTTCCCTCACAACTTCCTGATTAGTTTGCATGTTCACTGAACTGAATTTGAGGTCTTTTCATAATACTCTGGAAGGAAAAAGAAATGAACCACCACAGAAACAAAATAAAATGGGTTCCAAATACAACTCTAATGTAGCTTAAATAATGTCGATCCTGTGTTTCCCATGATATTGATTGGCACCTGGGACCTCCTAATGAGGATTTTGTCTCCATTTCTTGGTTATCTATGCAAGCATGGATTGTCAATTTTAGTTACACTGGGTTTTTTGAACCAAGGGGAACTTTATTAACTTAAAAAAATAAAAGCACAGTAATTCAAACAGGACTTTAAATTTTGTCCTGGGAAGACCCCCAATCATACCTAAGCCTACCATTACAAGTTTCTCTGTAGTAGTGTCTGGGCCGAGGGGTCTATTCCTGGTCAATACCATAATGGCTTTGGGAGTCTCAAATCTCCCTGTTCTCTAGATCCGTCTCCCAACTAGAGAATTTGAAACCCTGGTCTTATAGAAATCTGAAATACTATTAGTTCCAGGTCACTAACTAAAGTTAAGTCCGAATATGAAGCTGTCCATTTAAAAAGAGGTCATCTTTAATGCAACCTGACCTGTATTAAACTAGCCATTATTTCTAAATAAAGCAGTTAAATTATGAATTCAATAGCTTACCAGGTGACATTCAGCAAATTACTTCCCCTCTGAGTACAAAATGGGGTTAATAATCCCGACCTATCTCTCAAGGTCTCTGGAGACAATTCGCTTAGGAATAGTCTAAGTGCTGTATAAATGTTGCTGGTGTTATGAGAGATTGGTTTTATTGTCATCAGAATGCCACCATCATAAAAAGGAATTCAGAGGTTTAGTCGGAGGTGAATTAACAAAGCAAGGTCTATGCAAATACAAGTGCCCTCTGACCTTGGATCACTGAGCTTGACAAACTGCACAGATCAGAATGTAAATGAAGTTTGCATTTTCAGAGACAGAATTCCTTTGCTTTGAAAATCATTACTTTGGAAGCAAAACAACCATTTGCAATGTCCACCACTTTTTTTTTCTCGTTATTCGAATTGATACTCCCAGCATTATTTGCATTAAAGCATGACATTGGAGAATCCAAGGCCTTTCTTTCTGAATCAACTCTCTGGCATACCCAGGAAACATGCCTATCAGTAGACATGGGCTGCGTAGGCAGTTTACTTCTTTCATTTTAAGTTTTTTGTTTTTTTTTTAAATTGTGTGATCCCATGACTTTCATTACTTTTAGAGAATATAAATTCTCTTCCTCAGTTAAATTTCCATGATTCATTCATGTATTTGACAAATAGTTACTACTAGTCCTAGTAGGTGCCAGGCACTGTCCCACGTGCTGGAGACAGCAGTAATAAAGAAGGCAGGAAGTCCTGCTCTCCCATGGCTTACTATATTCTAGTGGGGTGGAAACAAATAGTAAGCAAAACAAGTAAGCAAGTAAATATACTACGTTAGAATGAAAAAAATAAAGTATGGTGAGAGGATGAGAGTGCAAAGATAGAAAAAGGCTACAATTTTAGATATGGTGGCCAGTGATAAACCTCCTGGAGAAGGTGTGCCTTGAGGAAAGATGTGAGGGACTTGAGGGTGAGAGCCATTGGGAAAGAGCTTTGCAGGAAAGGTGAGGGTTCCAGGCAGTTTGAACAACTGTACTGAGATAGGCTGAAGGGGCGTAAGCTGAGACAGGAGGGCCACATAGAAGGCTATTACAACAGTTCAGAGCAGATACTTGTGGCTTGATCCATGAGGGTGGCACATTAGGCTTTTAATTATTAATCACACCCTTCTTCATCTGGCTGTGGCTTCTTACTTGGATTACTTCTCAGCAGGTATTTTTTCTTTAACACCTTCCCTTCCGTTCCCTCCCTGTCAATAATAATATTTTCCCTCTGATCAGACCATCTTAGAAAGGATCAGAACATGCCACATTTGGATGTAGTCAAATCAGCAAGTAAACTACTGTTAAAAGATGAATGGAGGCCTATTACACAATTGTAAGAGTTTATTTGAGGAAAACTCTATTTGAATCAGACAGCATCCAATCTAGCAGATACAAAGGAACTCTGAGGAGCTGTATAAAGTGAAATACTTTTATAGGCAGAAGGAAGTTGGGAACAAGGAAAAAAAGCCAGCTGGTTATTAGATTACTTTCTTTTAGGGGATGGCAGGAGTCTATCAGGCAGATTACCTAACTACTGCTGATAAAGCGATTCCTGATTGACTGGTTTAAGGTTCCATTTCTAGGAGAGCTGACACAGTAAGTTAAGTCTTATTAACATAAGTGACTCCATTTGGGGTCTGTTGTCTTGTTTTGAACACTGCTCTCCAAAAGCACAAGTGACTTGATAGGGTTCTATCGAAGTTCTCAGTAAAGACACCTGCCACTCTTCAACTGGCACTGCACCACAGCACAGACTGTGGAGTGAAAGCCGCCCCCCCCCGAAGTGGGGGTGGGTGGGGTGAGGAGCGACTGCATTGGGTACAGAAGTCCGGGATGAGGCCAACAGCTTCGATTTTCGGGAACCTCTACAAATCTGCTTGCATGTTGAGTCCCACTCGGAATGCATAAAAACAGTTTTTGAAGCAAACTATTATCCTGTTTCTCTATGCTCTTATGTCCATATAAACCAAAGAAAGGCTTACTGCCTTTTAACTGTGTGTAACACTTAGTACTTTAAAAAATATCTTTAGCCAGGACCACTTTCATTAGACTCCAGGTACCAGGCAAGCCTAAGCGTTGAGCCCTGATTCCCACGAAACAATAAGGGCAGACATTCCCTTCACAAACAGAAAGGAGGTGGCTACATTGGAGCGCAGTTCCATTGTACTCAAGGAAGGAAGTGACAGTGGCAACTACCCTGGTGCAAAAAGGAAGAAAATACGTTCGTCTTTACAGCCAACCTAGAGGAAAAGTTCTTAGCAACTTCAGGACCAATGGTGAAGGAAGAATGTGCAAGCAGAGAGCTCTTGGAATACCGTGGCAGCTCCTCTAGGTTGCTGGGGGTACTCTTACTTTTTAACTGGGTCTCATTTTTTTTGCAGAATAAACAGGAATGAGAACTTCCATTCTATAAATGATTTTGGCTAGCACATGCGTAGAGAGATATCTGGAAGGACACACAAGAGACTGATAATAGTATTTACTTTTAGGGAAGACTCAAGAGGGAAATTTACATATCATTTCAGAGCTGAATGTACTATCCACATCTTAAGATCATTAGAATGTTTTTATTATCACTCACAGATATCTGGATGATATGAATTATGGGCCATTTTTTAAAAATGTGTTTTTGTTGATTTTAAAGAGAGGAAGGGAGAGGGAGAGAGAAATAAAAACATCAGTGATAAGATAGAGTCATTGATTGGCTTCCTCCTTTATGCCCCCCTACTAGCCCACAATCTGGGAATCGAACCATGACCTCCCAGTTTATGAGTTGACGCTCAACCACTGAGCCACACTGGCTGGGCAAATTATGGACCATTTTAAATTCTTTTTATAATCTTCAATCGTAAAAAAAAAACAACAACACTAAATGTTCATGTAAAATTAGTTAACCACATAATATGTATAAAAATCTACATGTAAACATATACAATGCTTTTTGATGAGGCATTCAAAGTTAACACAAAAAGACACATCTGATTACTCTTCTACGTTTGTAGTGCTCACAGACCTCACAGGTAACAGGATTAACAGATCTGGCCAGTACCAAAGTCAACTGTACATGAAGACTTCCCAATCGTCAGGAAACTTTGAACACTGAAAAACTTTATTTGTACTAACAACATGGTGGCAAGTATTTCAATTGGGGCCAAGACTAGAAAAGTATTTCAGTTTTCCTCTGAATTTCAGAGTGAGGCTATAATACAATTTAGTATCCATAATGAGATTTCCTGAGAAAAAAAATGCAAGAAACCATGAAAACCAGAGTGCAGTCAGGAAAGTCAGAGAGAAGTGGGTTGACAAAGTTGTAGAGTTAGACCATCAGAGCACAGTTATTTAAAGAGTAAGGAAATTCAGAATGAAAAGAAAGCACACCTGGCAAGTGAATGCAACTTGAAATAAATATTGTTCTCAATGTAAATCAGGTAAACAAGAGACCTGGGGCCATGTGTCATATAAAGGGAAGATTTATAGATTTGATAGTGTATTTTCTGGGAATGGAATGTGCCCTTGGAGTCACGAAGCATGGCCAATTTTGCAAAACAAGAGACAAGGGAAAGAAGCGCCGGAGGGATGGAGACTTGTTTAGATGAGAGAAAAGGAAGCATGGACCTCATGAATCACAATTCGTTAAACATCACTCAGCTGCTTTAGTGTCTTTTCTCCCTTTCTCTCACTCTCTTGATTACTCCACTTTCCAGCCAAGGCTTTGATTTTATTTTTAATCCACCTAACGCCAGCTGTTGCCAGAGCCTTCCTATGACAGGGCTTAGTTCAAACAGTCTGATCTTTAAAGCAAACAGCCAGTACGGGGGTGGGGGGGGTGGGGGGTGCCAACACGGTGTTTTGGAAAGAGCACGGGCCAGAATGCCTGAGTCAGGATTCAGCTCTGCTTGGGGTGCAGCTCCGAATCTTCCTGAATCTCACTTTTCTCATCCTGAACACGGGAATAAGGAGACCTGCCCTTTCTGCAGAAGATAGTTAAGAGGATCAAACTAGAAAATGCATACTGAAAAGCACTATATACAAATGTAAGTTATTTTTACAGTCATTTTAATGCTATTTTACTATTGTCAGCGGAAAATATGAACAGAAAGAGAAAATAGCAGAATGTCTTCTATACACTTGCTCTATTGTCCAGCTGTAAAAAAAATTCAGATAATGGAGATTGTTAGGGGTGTTTTCAAAGATGCAGAACTTTGTTGCATTACTATAATAACACGATGTTT
Source organism: Myotis brandtii (assembly GCF_000412655.1). Lineage (NCBI taxonomy): Eukaryota > Metazoa > Chordata > Mammalia > Chiroptera > Vespertilionidae > Myotis > Myotis brandtii. The sequence continues at coordinate 661,614 of NW_005354120.1, forward strand.
TATTTCATGATTTGAAAAACTGAGATAGTGCATATAATCTTACAGATGATCTTTGAAGATACTTCATGAGCTAAAGCTAACAAATCCAATTACGGCATTTATAAAAAAAAAACCTGCCCCTAATCTTTTTCTCATCCTCTTGATCACTGAATTCTCTGGAACACAGGAAAATTAACACAGGAAACTGAGGGGAAACTCTCAAACTAGTGCAGAAAGAATTACAATATAATTCTTTTTTAAATTAAAAAGACAAATGGGTGAAGCTTGGGCACGAAGGTACTGCATTGTAATAATAAAAACAAACAAACAGGAATGCAGCAGATAAGGGAGAATAAGTCTGGCTGGGAAATTGTCTTCAGGTAATATAAAAAATGGCCCATGATAACACTAAGAACAAATATGTATACACAGAGTGACAAAATACATTGCAATTACATGTTAACACACCCTGTTGGTGTGCCCTTATAGCAAACACAAACCTACTAGCATTTATTTTTCTTCACACCGTGTTTTTATTTTATTAGTAAAATACTTGAAACTAAATCTGTTATTGCCTTGCCCAAGTTCTTCTTTTAAGTGTTTAACAAGCTCTGTGAGAGATACTGACCTTTTATTCCAACTCCACTAACCAGATCAGCACGCTAAATAAAAACAAATCAATGAACAGAGAACATGTTTCAAGCGAGCCTTTACAGTGGGAATACACCTCTGATTTTGGCTTCAGTTTTAAACAAATCATTAAAATGATACCTGAGAGTGGGAACAAAAATCAATCAGTCCCAGTTAGGAGTCAAACATCACTTCCCTCTGCACAGAAACAAGCACAGATATTACCTTACAAACGAAGTTATCTTACTGCCTCCCGCTCCCTCCAGTCGCAAGAGAAAAACCTTAAACGAAGTGCCCATCCCGGCACATTTCTGCAGATAAAACGCTGGCAACTGGACCTGCTGTGGCCTGACCATGTGCAGGAAAATGTTAAAGTCCTCTGGCAGCCAATCCAAAGCTCGTCAGACCTCTGGGGCCTCCCAGGGCGACCAGCCTGGCTTTGTGGCAATACAATGGGGGTTAAACATTTCCTCGTCTCCATTCAGAAGCTAGAAAAATCTGCTTAGTTGCTCAAAATTATTTAGCAAAATACTACATAGGCTCTGGTTTGGTAGTAACATTGTTTTAAGAAAGAAACCACCTTATTTTCGCCTCTAGAGGGAAAATGTAAAGCATTATATAATTTCTCCTTTTTTTAAAAACCTAGTATTAAATCAAAATAGCATTTTAGAATTCCTATCTGGTCATGTGTAAAGATTTTTTTTCTTTACAGGACACAGTAACTGCTTGAGACTGAATTGTTTATTTCAGCATCAGGACTTACTTCTCATGCACATCTACTTGCCATCCATATAACTCACAACAGTAATTTCTACCTTTGTCCTTCCGTGGTAGCCTAGAGACTCTATTTGCTTTAATTAATGAATGTGAGATCTTATTAAATAAATATTATAACTTTTTATTTCTCTCTTTTCTCCTACTTATTTATTTCTCAATTTCATTCCTCCTTTAGGCTTCTCTAGTCTCTATTGTATTTACCTATCAGACTGTAAAAAAATGTTAAATGTTGATTATTATTATTATTGTAAGTCATATATTACTGATATATAAGTACACATAAAAACAATAGTGAACAAGTATTTTCATTAGAGTCCTATATATACATCAGAGTTATATTTCATGTTAAAAAGACCTAAAGAAAGTAATATTGACAGAGCCATGAATCCTTAAGCCACCTGTTTTTGCTTGAGTTTCTAATGATTATTTTCCAAGCTTTAAGGTCTTCTAGAAAAACTTTGAGAAAAAGCAGGTTTACAAGTCATTCACAGGCCATGAAAGTGTCCATTTACTATATTTTCAATTACAGTTATTCATTTCCTAAGAACAAATCTAAAAATCTGTTCCCCGTTGATGATAGCGATTGTCATGAACAATGGGTGGATATATTTCTTTGAAGCTCTTTTCAGCACTTCTAAAGACCTGCTTAGAATAATGCTTTTCTTCACAAAAGCACAACCAAAATGTAACACAATCTCCTTCAAAGCATATTGTCAGGGGGATCAACAACAACCACAGCCACATGACCTCTAAAGCCCAACCCAGTAGGGATATCAGGAACCTCACTGGGTCCTACCTCTGCACAGCTGTTCCCATGCTTACCATATTCAAATTAGCTTTACATTAGCTGACAAAAGCTTGAAAATCATAAAATAATTTTCTGATTTTTTTTTACTTAAAAAAAATATATGCATATGGGGGAAAGCCTTGAAAGATATTTCCTCCTGGCATATCTGCTGCTCTATGTATGTGTTATTAGTGGCGCCAGCTGATAGGAAACCCAAATAATCAGCTGCCCAAGTCACCAATATGCCACACATGGTGGTCCCAGAAGCTGGTTGGAGAGTAGGATTTCTACCTGTTACCCCTTTTGGTATTTTCCAACCATTTCTTGGGAGTGAATTTTATAAATTTAAACATTCCCATTGGAAAGTAGAATGTGGCTATGTTTTTCTGTTAATATGTTAACATAACCTTATCTTTTCCCAGTTAGCTATTCCCACAAGTATCAGAAAGGCTCATGCAGGAATTGGAAAGGAGGCTGCATTTTAAAGAACAGTGTAAGGACTACTTCAAATGGTGCTTTAAACTGTGATTGTGCTCTGAACAGCAAGGGCTGAATGGAGGAGAGCCGGGTCTGATTATGCAGCCTGCCTGACCGAGCCTAATCAGAATTATTTCAGCACACTGCTTCACTGCGGCCACAGGCCCATTAACCGCTAAACGCTTCTGCAGGCCCATTTCTTGCTCTGTCTCCCACTGTGACCTGTTACTTTTCAACAGTAGTTACTCAGTGGTAACTACTCAAAACATTTTCTGACAAACAGAGGTGCTGGGTTTCCTAGGCTTCTCAAAATCCATAATAAAATCTGTCATTTTATGACAAGAATGGGCATTGTCCACTTTAAAGCAGTGCCACTGGGACTGCCCTGCAGAAGAGGGCCCTTTGAAGTAATTCTTTCACCTCGCAATATATTTTGATGAAGAAAAGTTGAAGTTGACAGCTATTACTCCTTCCACAAAAGCAGCTTTGTCTTCAAAAACTTAATTTTGGATATTTCTTTTTAAACTCCTCAGACTATTAACTCATCATTCTGCTTAACACATCCTTCTCAGATAGGTAGTTCCATGTTGGGGACCAGGTGAGGCAACATATGGCACCAAAATGTATCTTCTTTTTGTTTCCCATATGCAGTCTTTCAGACTGCACAGACTTATCCATGTCTGACGTGTAACTGATTTTCTACATGCTATGACCTGGTACCCACCTTAATTTAAATACATAATAAAATCAAATGTGCTCTTTTAACAGAAACAATTCTTCATTTAAATCTAAAATTATGAAAACAGACTTTTATTAAAATAGATACAACCAGAAATTTTCAGTTTTAAAAAAGTTACTTTCTCTCCTACTTGTATAGTTCTAAATACCATAATGCATGCATAGAATATTCAACCTCTGTGCCTCAGGTTCCTCATCTGTAAAATGAGGGTAATATAGTACCATCATCATAAAGTTGCTAGGAGGATTAAATTATTTATATTTGTAAATCACTTAGAACAGTTCCTGGCACAGAGTAGATGCTACATATTTATATTAAATAAATAAAAATAAATACCATCTATGAATTAGAAAATGAGCAATGATTCTTTCAGGCATTCTTCTAGAATGGAAGAATTCTACCCTGAACTATTAATTTACTTTCATGATCTTTATTTTTGTCATTAGTTAACAGGCTTTTATATTTGCCCAAGTTCACATTCATTGTCAATTTTCTGCAACATTTTTAAAGTATTCCCAGTGCAGAAATGATGAATGCTTTTCTTTTGAATTCCCTTACAGGAAGAAAAAAGGATGCCAATTAGCTGGTTGCATGTGAGATAAAACATTTTGCTAAAGTACCTCTAAACTGAGTGGGAAAAAGGAATTAATTAGTGAAATGCTATGCTACCCACAAGTTCACGGGCATTAATGGGCATGTTTCTCAAAGATGCAGATCTGCATGGTAGAGACATGGTAAGTGCCAGGGCATTTGGTGAAAGTGTCACAAGAGCCATCTGTTTCTGCAAACAGTACAGAGACCCAGGAACCCCACAGATAACTTGATGGCACAGAAGACTGACATCCTATTGTTTTTTCATAATTTACTGATAGGCAAAGTGCCGAGATTCTAAAGGCATTGTGATGCTGAGTTAAGGAGGGAGATTGAGAGAAAATGTTAAGTTTAATTTCTCCCTAAGAAGTGAAATACTAAGCAATAAGATTTTAATTAAATAAATTTAAATTTAATATAATTTCTCCCTAATAAGAAAAGCAAGAAGATATTTTTTAAGGTAAAGTTGAGTTTGGAAGGGAGGGATTGGTTGAGAACTATTGCAATATCTCAGAGTTTTTTGTACCCCTCAGACCTAATTTTCACTTCTCAAAGAGTGATATCACCTCCACCGAAAATGCATATGTTAGATGTTTAAAAAGCATTTATATTCCCTCATTGTGGACTATAAAATTTTATATTTACCTTTATAATGGAGGTTATTATTTGTTCTTCATCTACGTTTTTAGGTTTGTCTACTTGATCTGTTATTTTTCTAGTAGATGTAAGCTAAAATCCTCTACTACAATGGTTCACAAATCTTTCAGATTTTGTTTATATAATTTAAAGATGGTTGCTAACGCCATAGAAAATTGCGGTCATTATACCTTTCTGGTAGATCATATCTTTTAAAAATAAAATATGAATTATCTCTGCCCCCTCAAAAAAAGAATTGGTACACTTTTAAATATTTCAAGAGAACAGCAGAGATTTATTTTCTTTCTGAATCTGTGCACCATCAAAACATTCATGAATTCTCAGCTCCTTTTCTTTTTCTCAATCGACATATCCCTCTCACTTCTCCTGGCCCACCTTATTTAGAGTATATATATATATATTTATTTAGAATGGTTTGTAAAAAAAATTATATTTTTTTAAATATAATAAATATATAATATATTTATTTTTTAAAAAGAATTCTGGTATTATTACAATTAAGAATGATTCTGTAAGAAAATAATTTTTCAAATAAAAGTGATCAAAACACTGTACATCCTTAACAAGAATACTAAAATGGACCAGAATTTCTTGAACACTATCTCTTTGTAACACTTTATATAGAGTTCCTTTATGGTAATTCATGTATACATTAATAAATTAAACAATATGCACTAGATTTAAAACATATCTAACTGCATTGCATTTAAAATCTTAGAATTATCTTTATATACATGAAAATGTATCAGACAATTTAAAGAATAGAACAGCAATAAGGTAGTCCAACAAGGGGTAGAAGTGAGGAGAGTAAAGAAGGAGGTTGTAAGGAATAGAAAATATATTAGGGATCATACCATATGAAATGGCCATTTGATAGGTCAAAAAAGGTCAAGTATCAATAATTTCAGATGATTCAACCTAACTACTTGCCTGGGACTTCCCATCTCCAGTAATATCCAAATTATTTAACAGAAATACAGCCCAGGTTCCCAGAGCAAATAATTCCCATTGCTTTTATAGGTGTAAAACAAGATTTATATAGCCATTTTCTGGAAGTTCAGTTGATGTAATCAATGACCTCGAACAACCAAGACATTGCTGAAGTGTGACTGAGTGGTGAAGTAATTTTTCCTACCTCTTTTTAATTATACACTTACACTTACACACACACACACACACACACACACACACACACACACACACCTTTTCTAGAATTAATCTTCCCTGAATATATCTCTGTATAAGAATATAATACATTTAAGTTCATTTTTTCAAAATGACTTTACTTGTGACATCTGAAATCTTATTTGAATAATACAGAAGCAATTCATTCATAAAAATAAAATAAAAATAGGTTTGATAATTCTACTCTAACAAAATTCACCAAAATCACCCAAGCTGGAAGAGATCTTTTTAATCACACATTTTCAAATCTTTTCCGAACCAGTAATATCCAAATTATTTAACAGAAATACAGCCCAGGTTCCCAGAGCAAAATAATTCCCATTGCTTTTATAGGTGTAAAACAAGATTTATATAGCCATTTTCTGGAAGTTCAGTTGATGTAATCAATGACCTCGAACAACCAAGACATTGCTGAAGTGTGACTGAGTGGTGAAGTAATTTTTCCTACCTCTTTTTAATTATACACTTACACTTACACACACACACACACACACACACACACACACACACACACACCTTTTCTAGAATTAATCTTCCCTGAATATATCTCTGTATAAGAATATAATACATTTAAGTTCATTTTTTCAAAATGACTTTACTTGTGACATCTGAAATCTTATTTGAATAATACAGAAGCAATTCATTCATAAAAATAAAATAAAAATAGGTTTGATAATTCTACTCTAACAAAATTCACCAAAATCACCCAAGCTGGAAGAGATCTTTTTAATCACACATTTTCAAATCTTTTCCGAATTGTAAAATCTACCAACTGCTCTTAGAAAAATTCTCAATGAATGGATTCTCTTTCATTTCTCAATTGTTACAAGGATGTTTGTGGGACACATTACAAATCAGGCTCCCTTAGATTTATTTTAGTAGTCCAAGCAATAGATGAGTCATGAATGACTTGAAGGATGTATTGAAAGTATGAAATGCTAACTCAAGAAAATTCAGAAACCCCTAAACACATACAATAGGAAGTTCAAGAATCCAGGTTAAGAGTCCCTAAAAGATCAATGCAACTCTTTTAACTGAGTTCGCCTTTTCTGTCACAATTCATTCTACTCATCTTTTTTTTCTTAGACAACACTATAGTAAACAATAAAATTCTTCAATATCCTCCATCTCCACTGTATCAGAGTTTCCTTACAGTTCTTGTCTGAATGTGTATGTGTGTATGATTTTAACTCAGTTGCAATCTTGACATTTTTAATTTTTGAAATTGACATTATATCATGAATATTTTTCATATTGCTGATAGTATTGAGAATTATAATTTCAAATGAACACCCAATATTCCACTGTGCCACAATTTTTATCACCAGACTCCAAGGACTTTTGAAAAACTTTTCTTCAAATAATTGTAAATAAATAATCTTTATGGATGTGTCATTCCACATTATTTTTAAATGGTTGCATTATTTCAGTGCAACCAGAAGTGTATTGTGGTTACCTTAACATGTTGCAGTACTGGAACTTATCTTAAAATATTTTGGCCAGTTCAATAGGTGTAAAGACATATTAATGTTCCCAAATTAAGCATGTATTATTGGGATGTTGAAGAGATTTCCATTACCTATATAGCCCTTAGGCTGTAATTCAAAATCCTTTATCCAGCCCCTACCCATGACTCCAAGATGCTATTCCATGTGTCTTAAATACACACAGGCTCTTCCATCTGAACAGGTATATGGTCCCCGCCCACTCCAACTTTGCACCACGTCTGTTGACTGTTGGCAGACATCACCCTTGGAAGGTGCTCCTCACTCCTCTCCCTTTTTTTAAATCTCTCCCTTCCATCATCACAAAGGTCAAATCCATTTGCCCCCATGACAATTTGACAGAGGTATGCAGTCATCAGGGAACTGCCTCCCTGTCCTTAGACTTTATCATCTAGCACTTATATTTACTATCTATTTTTTTACTTACTTTTTAAAAAATGCAATTGTCTCTTCTTCCCAATTTTATGATAAGCTATTTCTATTAACTCTAACACCAAGCATTGTGCTTTGAACACAGTAGGTCCCTGTTAACTGTTAGACCAATCAGTGAATGTCTAAGTATGGCTATGCTTTCCTGCATATGATTCTGTATATGAACTCATATATAATTTGAGAAAAATAAATGAATTCAAATACAACCTTCCTCACATATCCATTAGCATGAATAATTAGTTCTTGGCCGTATGCCTTTTCTTGCATGTTGTCACTTCCTGTTCTTCTGTACCTCCTGTCTTTCCTTTAATATCTTTCAATCATTCCCTCATTTCCACCAATTCAGATGTCAATATATTTCTTTTTTCCTAAAGCTTACTTCTTCCTCAGTTATTATGTCATCTTTCCATTTCTTTTTCATCTCATTTATTCTATACATTCACAGAGGGGCCTAGTGGTTAAGAACTTTGGGGACAGACAGTCCTGGGTTCAAACTCTGGCTTTGTCCCTCTACCAGTTTGTAACCTTAAGCCATTTTGTCTCTTCAAATTTCATTTTTTTCCATGTGTCAGTGGCCCTAATAGTAACCTACCTCACCAAGGCTCAAGGAAAAAACCTTCCAATATATATGCAAAACATCATCTTATTTATTTATAAATGCTTAATGTTAATTAACTTTTATCAATCTGCCTGTTTTATAAATTCTTTATTTTAAAATTTTGTCATTTCTCCCAATCACTCTTATTTTCCAACTATTTATCATACAATTCCTCCCTACCTTTTCTTCCCTTTCTTCATTATTAGTTGAAAAAGAAAATGGAAATAAGTAATTAATTAGCAAAGAAAAACTGTAATGAAATTATTAACAGAATAGAATAATTGGAAGCAATTTTATTTTCCTATATCTTCTTTATCCAGGGCTTTCCATTACCTTTTTTCTTTCCAAGTTCATTGCATACCTTCTATTTCATATGTGTGTTTGCTTGTGTGTGTGTATGTATATATATGTGTATATATGTATGTATATACACACACACATGTGTGTGTGTATATACATACACATATGTGTGTATAAATAGTCATTACTGCAAAGCTTACACACTTCTTTAACTCCTTTTATTCATAACCATATTCCCAAATACAATGTATTTATAGTTGGCATTTCTAAAACTCACTACTGTACAAAGCCATCCTTTTTATGGTATTAAAATATCCATAGAGGAAACAGGAAAATGACAAGATGGGTGCCCATCTCTGGGAAAGGATAGGGGAGGTCCTCCTAGATTAAAAGAATAGGAGCAAAGGTGAGGAAGGGACAGAAAGACCAGATCTGGCCTGACCTGGAAAGAGCTCATTGATATGGGGCTTTGTCGCTGGCGAAAGACATGATCATATCACAGTCCTCCCTGAGGCGAGAAACCTGTCGCAGAGGCATGACCCACCGGGCAGCTTGCGCCTGTGACTGACTCACACACCTGAAAGAGGGTTTGCTAGCAAAAGCCACCCTCCCCACTGGATTTTGTTCAATGATTTTAAAATATATATAAAACAGTATGTAGTAATTAAGGAATAATAAAATGGGAGCCCTTGATCTATTTAATATTATATGTAAGATGAGGAAGGAGCAATGGGGAAATTTGACAATAGCGATGTAATAAAAGATGGCATGTGCTGAGTCTGTCTACCACTGTTTTAGGCATAAGTACACCTAGTAACTAATTTAACCCTCACAATAATATGATGATGTGTTTCCAGTGACAGCTGCCATTTTACAGAAGATATCTAGATGGTCAAAGAGGTTACATACCCGGCCTAAGCCACACAGCAAGAAAACTGTGGAGCTGGAATTTGTTAGTGTACAAACCTTAGTGTAAGTGGCTCATGTGCATTTCTTCAGACCACAGGTATCACATCAGAATGTGTATTGAACTTCGAAATGACCAAGCCATTCAAATCATGACTCACAACTGGCTCTATGAAACGGTAAATGCTTCTGCCACTGATGTATTTTCCTTCACCAGACAGATAGGACCCCCACCCCCCTTTTTCCCTGATAACATTTTTTTAAAAGGGACAAGGGAATGGATACTTCTACTTTCAATTCCTCACCTAGCTGATTCTGGTTCACGCCCTGTGAATCTGTTCTGTCAACTGCTTCTTCTTCTTCTTTTTTTTTTTTTTTTTTTTTTTTTCTTTTTTTTTTTTTGAGTTTTCACTGCAAAGACAAGGGGTTGGCTGGTTGGCTGCCAAATAGGAAAAAGTAATTTTGAGAATGCTTGGGCGAGTTCAGATTTAACTATTTTAATCTCTCTCCCATCCTTTAGATTCAGGAAGTGCTTAGCTACTTATCTCACACAGAAGTCTCCAAAGATCCCGGCAGGATTTTGTCCCTTCAAAGCTAATTCCAAAGTGGTGGAGTAAAATTTTTTTTAAAAAATGCTCTTTTGTGGTTTTGGGATTTATTTTTTTCCTCCAGCCAGAGCACAGAAATCTTAGTATTGCTATAAACTGACTGCAGCGTCCTCCGATACCTCAAATTCCATTCCTGGGAAAGATCAGTGCTCACACATGTGGCTGTGCATGATTCAACATCGCTCCATTAATGGTCCCCGGTCTCCCTTTGTTGCTTAACTTTTTCCCTCTTTCCATTTTCCACAAGCAGCAGAAAGGGTTATCATTGATGGGGATTAGTATCTGGAACAAAAGCATATTTTCAATTACCTATCCTAATCAAAGCACTAATTCTGAAATTGCCTCTCGTTTACTTGATTTGAAATGACTTCACACACAAATGGAACCCCATAGACCCATTTTGTTCTGGTCTGTATGAATTGCTTGCAGTCCGCGACCCCTGCTTCATCCAAATGATCTCTCTCCAGTTGAAGGTTTTGCTGACCTTATTTTCTATAGTTAATTACTCATATTTAAAGGGTTGTATAATACTATCCAACTCATTTACATAAGCAGGCAATCCACCCTCCAAGTGCGGGTTTCCGGCTGTCTAATCCAATTTGAAGCTTTTTGTGGTGGGGCGTCTGTCATTTGGTATGTTTGTATCCACTTGTATGTTTCCAGAAGAATGGATGCAGTGTTTACAAAAATATAATAATGAAAAGCATAGAAGGCTTTTAAAAGGATGCAAACTAGAGAGATTGGCTGATTTAAAATTATCTGTAGGAATTAACAGCTAAAACTATTAGCCTTTCAACAATATTATGTTTATTAAATCCTGGGTTTTGATTGCAAATGTGTTAGAAGTTATAAGATTTTCCTGATTTGCCTTCCCTATCCTCACTGTTGTGCTATCCAATCACACAATTTTCCAGACGGATCTTTCTAAGGTCCACTAGAAGCTTTAAAATGTTTGAAAGGATTTTACATGAGGAAACCCAACCTGTGATGCTATGCACACCCACTAAACTTAAGCTCTCTCATCACCTTACTATATCTTAAATTTTTTTCCAGCTACATTGAAAATTCAAGTAAAGAATTGAACATAGAATCATTTTTATCCAAAAAACAATAGTTTTCATATCTCTTAAATAACTACAAATAATTACAAACAGTTAAATAGATTCTTTTCTAAATTAAGATATGATTTTAGTTATAGTAACTAAATAAGATATAAAATTCCTAAGATGGGCTTTTCAGATAAGTTATAGTGTGGTCAACATATTTAATGTTCCCATAACTCATTTTTGCTGCTATGGAAAGTCATAGCACACAATGTTCTAAAGTGGCAGAGATTCAGGCCACTTAACAGTAAAATTCAAGGAATTATTATTCATACACTATAGTACTCCTAAAATTTTGTTTCATGAAATACTAACTCTCTGTATATTTATGAAATGACTAGTGTGTGAAATGTACCTTTTAAACGATGTTGTATTAATAGAAATTTTATAATGGAAGAAGCCATAGAAATTATTTATCTTGCATTTCTCATTTTATGGTTGAAAAAAAGCAAGGTAAGTACAATTTAGAAATCAGGGCATCGTTCTTGCTGCCTTTAATTATATGAAAGTCAAGGATAAAGAAAGGGGAGAAGCCAAGAAGGAAGGCTTGGTTTTGACTCTATCCAGAGACTGGGATCAGACTCAATCTATGCAAATTTCAGTGAAACAAACTAGCAGTATCTGATGAACTGGGGAAGAGAGATGTGGGTCCCCTGATAGATTTGACTGTTTATAAAGAAGAAAAAATTGGAATAAAGACTGAATTCAAATGGGAACTTGATTCTTTTACTGCTTATATTCTATAGGACATAAAAGGGGACTAGGATGAGAGTATCAATGTCTAGATTCAAGATTCAGCCATGAATCTTGATGAGCTGTGTGATGCTGGCAAGTTACTCTAGCTTACTAGGTCGAAGTTTCTTCAATTAATCAGTGAGGTGTTTGACTTGGTAATTATAAAAACTAAAACTAGCACAAAATTCCCAAAATACCATGGAAAGAGTTTTGTTTCAAAATAAGGAAAACTTGCCCAGCCGGTGTGGTTCAGTGATTGAGCATTGACCTATGAACCAGGAGGTCACGGTTTGATTCCCGGTCAGGGCATGTGCCCGGAGTTGCGGGCTCTATCCCCAGAGTGGGGCATTCCCAATGTTTCTATCTCTCTCTCCCTCTTCCTTCTTCTCTGAAATCAATAAAAACATATTAAAAAAACAAAACAAGGAAGACTTGCCTAAGTTTTAAAGCTTTTCAAAAATGACATGCATATAATTTACTGTTTTATAATAGCACACTAGGGGCCCGGTGCACAAAATTTGTGCACGGGGGTGGGAGGGCACGGTTGGGTGCCTCAGCCCGACCTGCACCCTCTCCAATCTGGGAGCCCTCAGGGGATGTCCTACTGACGGCTTAGGCCTGCTCTCCATGGTTCTCTGCTCTCTGTGGACCTGCCCGCTTGACGCCACCACAGGCCCTGGTGTCTGCTCTCTGTGGGGGCCCTGTGGGGGACTGCTTGCCCCTTGCTGCCACAGCCAGGGGCAACAGGGCCCTGCTGTCTGCTCGCTCGATGCGGGGGACATTCCTGCCCCGCCCCCGGCTGCTTGCACGTGCACTGGCTCAGAGCACCTGGATCCTGGGGATGTTCCCACCCCACCCTCAGCCACTCAGCACCTGTGAGCGTAGGCTCAGAGTGGCTGGGGGCATTCTGGGATCCCGGTTGCTCTGGGCCTACAGGCTCAGCGCGGCCTGGCTCCCGAGGACACCTGTCCCCAGGACGCAGGCCACTTGGTGCCGGCACGTGCGCAAGCGGCTGCCCCGCCCCCTGCGTATGCAAATTAACCCACCATCTTTGATGGGTTAATTTGCATACTCACTCCTGGTTGGCTGGTGGGTGTCACAGAGGGGTGTCAATTTGCATCTTTCTCTTTTATTAGTGTAGATTATAAAATAGTAAATTATATGTTGAATTTTTATAATAGCAATTTAGGATTGATCTAAGTACTCCCACAATTTCCTTGCATGATGGTGAACCATTGGCTCCTTGCTATGGAGAGAATGCTGTGTCCTCCCAAATTCATATGTTGAACTCTGGTCGCCAATGGGATGCTACTTGCAAGTGGGGCTTTAAGGGAAGTCGGGAAGTCATTAGCGTCCTGAGGATGGAGCCTTCATGAATGGGATCAGTGCTTTATAAGAAGAGACATGAGAGATTCTCTCTCTCCTGGCCTGTGGGATACAGCAAGAAAGTAGCCATTTGCAAACCTGGAAGACATTCACCAGCCAACAACTTGATTTTTGGACTTCCAGCCTCCAAAACTATGGGAAACAAAGTTCTGTTGTTTAAGCCACCCAGTCTATGATATTTTGCTATAGCAGCCTGAACTGACTAAGCCAGTCTCCAAATCTTATGTCACACCCTGGCAGCACCAGCCTAGAAAAGCTAGGACAGGGTATATATCTGGGGAAGCCCAGGTGTTGAAGCTGGGGAACAGATAAAAGCAGGTCATGCCAACTTCCATGGATTCTAGGAACCACTGATGACATTATGCACGAGATGATGAGATTTTTATTTAGAAAGGTTTCAGTCCTTCAGTGGCAAGCATGTCAAACTCAAGGCTGGCTTCATGTGGCCTATCAGCAGCGAGTTTGACATGTTTGGTAGAGAACAGGATAGATTTGAGAAATTGTTAGGGAGAACAGCTGTGGTAGTTCAGGTAAGAAATTATGCAGTAGGAGTAAAGAGAAGACAATGGCTGTGAAATTTACTTAAGAGGCCAAGTCAATGGGGAGTGGGAAGAAATCTGACCCAATTTCTTTATTTTACGGATAAGGAAACTTAAGGCTGGACAGATTAATTTACTTATTTGAGAATTTAAATTTAACTACTTAGGGGCAGTACAAAAAAAAACCACAAAAAATAGCTCTGGTCAGTGTGACTCAGTGGTTAGAGTGTCAACCTGTGCACCAAAGGGTCTCAGGTTCAATTCCTAACCAAGGGCTCGTACCTGGGAGGGGACATGTGTAATACTTTCAACAATAAAGATTTAATTTTTTTTTAAAGGGTTCATACCTGGGTTGCAGGTTCAATCCTCAGCCCAGGTTGGGGCAAGTGTGGGAGGCAACCAACCAATGTGTCTCCTATATCGATGTTTCTTTCTCTTTCTCTCCCCCACCCCCACCACCTGCCCTCCCTTCCACTCTCTCTAAAAATCAATGAAAAAAATATCAGGATTAATAAAGAAACAACAACACTAAAATTAAAGGTTCCTGACCTCCAGTGCTCTTTTTTTCCCACCACCAGGGCACATATTTTTTAACACTCTAAAAATGCTTTTCAGGAGAAAAATAGTATAATATCCTTCTTGGCATTAGTTTTCCTCATTATGAAACATATCTGTACAGACTAAGTATTTTGTCATCATTCATTAATCCATTTTTCTATCCATTACACAGTCAACTAGCTGGTTTATCCTATTAGGCTGATTTTGAAAAATACAAAAATTTATTTTGAAACTTAACATTCCTTCCTCCCCCCTTCTACTCAGTTGTAAACAGAGGACAAAACACACTTGGTTTGATATCACCTCTTACAGTGATGGTGTTTTTCTCGCCAATATACAAGAGGTTTTGGAAAAGGAAATGTCAAAAAGGCTGGTGTGGGAATACAGATAGTCTAATACCCAGAGTCAATGGCAACTGAGCACCTGAAATGTGGGCTGTCTGCACTGAAATGTGCTGTATGAGGACATGTATACGCTGAATTATAAAGAGTTGATATGGAAAACACAATGTGAGATATCTTACCAATTATTTAATATTCATTACATGTTGAAATAACATTTTAGATTTACTGGGTTAGATAAAACAGATTCATTTCACCTGTTTCTTTTTACTTTTCTAATGTGGCTATTAAAATTATTTTTAAATTACATATGTGCTCATTATATTTCAATTGTACTGTGCTACTCTAGAAATTTACAACATATTTCGAGGAAATATGACATTCATAAATAACATCACAGCTGCCAGGTACATGGTATAAGCGACTGGAGAGATACATTCTGTCTATTTAGTTAGGAATCAGCTCCAATCCCCCAAAGTCTGAAAAAGAAAATCTCAGTAAAATAAGAGTACTGGGTTCCATCTCAGATTCTAGAATGAAAACCATCTTCTGGGGATTCAATTAAAAAGGACCCTCTAAGACTATAAATTCCTCAAATAACCTTCAATCCTCACACCCTGCAAGTACTTTCCTTACGCAAAGAGGCCCAGGATATGTCTGAGGGTTCCCTTTAGCCAGAAACTTGCTTGTGACGATAGAGCCTAACAGGAAGTTTTGAGCTGCTTCCAAAAATGCGAGGAATCCAAGGCTGGATGCACAAGGCGCTCTCCTTGGTACTGAGACCTTTGCTGTCTTGGCTCTCTGTGCCTGCCAGCTGAGCCCCTCTACTTTGATCCTACCTTCTTTGCTCTGCCTGAACACCCCCAACCCTAACCCCTGTTCATATCTCAATCATCACACTCACTATGTTCTCCAGGGTATATTACTGCATTCATCTCTCCCACACGACTGAGCTCCTTGAGACTAGGAGCATTCATCTTTGTACACTAAGTAGAGAAGTTGGTATGAAGTAGGCACTCAATGACTAAACGCCTGGCTCATACGTGTAACTATACTATTTTATAATCTTCTATCTCTCCGCTGCTGAGCTGCACCAACTATAGGAAAGGCCTTAAAGAAAAAAAGGCGATGTAATTTTTTTGGTAGGCAGAGATGGTGTGTGTGTGTGTGTGTGTGTGTGTGTGTGTGTGTGTGTGTGTCACAGTGTAAAATTCCAGAGTATGGGAAGAGAAAGAGCAAAAATCCAAAGGGGTAGCAAGAAGGTATGTTCATGACAAGCTCTGAGGGTTGTGAAGGAGGAGTGGGAGATAAGACTTATCTAGCAACTAAGGAGATTGTTGTCCTTAGGCAAGGAATTAAGAGCCTCAGAAGATTTCATTCAGGGGACTGACAGGATAAAAGGAGTATTTTAGGGGAAAGTGTACTGTGTGCTGGGAGAGGGTCAAAGAAAAAAAGAGCAATTAAGAATCTACTGGGTTAATGAATGAGGGGAAAAGGCACCTTGAGCTTGATTTTGTGGGCAGGGTTTACAGAAATTTAGAACTGGGAAGAAAAGTCTTTAGGGGCAGCCAAGGAGTAGATCTGATGGG
>NW_005354120.1:678097-684830 GCF_000412655.1 Myotis brandtii
AGGTTGGTTGATTTTATTTTTTATTATTGCGTGAGCCTCTTGGGGCAAGAGGGGTGTTTTATAGAACATGAGAAGAGGCCACACAAAAACAGGGAAGGATTGGCTGGGCAGGTGGTGATTTCCTTATTTTCTAGGGTAAGGTGAGCGAGCTACACCAAGTTAGAGGATTGTGACTGATGTTCGTTAGGTGTCTTTGACAGGTGTTTTTCCGTAAGAGCATGCTGACTTGGGCTTAGATTTGACTGAGGCAGCCTCCATTTTGGGGGTCCCTACACAAGAAACCTTATCAGTAGCATCTTTCTTTTCATGGTATTACATAAAACAGATTGCTTGTCAGTTACTTGTTGGTTGGGATTCCCAATAGAATACATGCTACCTGCAGAAGTGTGTCTGTTTTGCTTTTCATTCTCCACCCTCCACTGTATTCCTGGTATACTGAAAAGTGCCTCACACAGAATTGATGCTTTACTGAAACGCTGCATCAAGTGTGGCATTGAGGGGACAGTATCGCCTCCCTTCAAGAGCCACAACTCATCCCCAGGGGAATGGAACATCAAGGTCTCTTCAAGGGTAGACTAGGATCATCACTGGACTGTGGAAGACCAAGAGGCAATGCTGGTAGCTGCAAGAAGCTACAGACTTATTGGATTGGTTAGAACAGTGGTTCTCAACCTTCTGGCCCTTTAAATACAGTTCCTCATGTTGTGACCCAACCATAAAATTATTTTCGTTGCTACTTCATAACTGTAATGTTGCTACTGTTATGAATCGTCATGTAAATATCTGATATGCAGGATGGTCTTAGGCGACCTCTGTGAAAGGGTCGTTCGACCGCCAAAGGGGTCGCGACCCACAGGTTGAGAACCGCTGGGTTAGAGCAAGGCTCACTCCACGGAGAATTTTGGATACACTTCAGAACTGGAGTGCTCATATTTGTGTCACTTTAGTTTTTTACAAAGAGGTCACCCTGTGGAGGGAGATACTGAACTTCCTGCTTAACCAATCAATGAAAGATTTACTTTATAGAGATGAATCAGAAATTGCACTCAAGATTGCAGAGCAGGTCATACTTTTTGTTTTTTAATCAGCCAGTTGAGGTTATTTTTGGAACAAGATGGCATCGAAGTTTAACAAAAGAAAATATTTGTCTTTTTGTATTTCCAGCACAAACACTGGAGTGTAATTACTGGGTTGTATAGACCTATTAGTCATCCATAGGGAGGCCCTAACAGACAATGTCACATAAAGTGGAGACAGCTGTGCTGCAGCCCTGAGAGTGCCTCAGGGCCTCCGGGACCCCTCTCAAAGCAAAGATTAAAAGACCACTCACTCCCTGGCTGTGGAGTCATTAGTGCTTGAATGGCACTAATAATAAAGCCACCATTACATGAATTACTGTTATTATTTGTAAGAATGGTCTATCCTCTAAGATTTGATCTGAGACCATGTCTTTCTACAGAGATCATCAAAAGCCTTGCAAATTTAGATTGCCAAACACTCAAATTTGTGAATTTTGCTAACTTAGAATGCAAGATGTTGCATCCTATTATCAAACCCCTGGAGTCCAACAGTCCATTAAAATAACGAGAATTGTAATGTTTCCCCTGTAATATTAAGAGCATCTTAATTACTTAATCTCCAGTAAGTGACACACATATAAATTTTATGCATAATCCAATCAAAGAGGTACTGAACAGTGCTCTGTGTTAAAGTCAAAAAGGATTTTCCTTCAAAGGTGGTACTGGTCGGGCAGTATCAGAAGAACTACTGAAGAAAGTAAATACAGCATATCAGGTTTGCCTGAATGTCAGAATGGCTGCTCTGCCTGTGATATATGTTTTCATACTTACAGTTTTATGGAGGAAAAAAATTTTTATGTGACATTTTCAGGAATTACTAGAAAAATTACCACATATAGAAATAATTTTATATATTTTGTGGAAGTTTTAATGACAATGTTTTACTTGGCAGGTGCCAACAGTAAATACGATTCACATTCACAATGCTTAGCTAGGGTAATGGTAATTAATGATGCCAATGTTTACCTTATATGTGTGTTCTTTTTTTTTTTTGCAATGGCTCCATATTATAAAAACAATCACTGAGCCAAAACCAGTTTAGCTCAGTGGATGGAGCGTCGGCCTGCGGACTGAAAGGTCCCAGGTTCGATTCCGGTCAAGGGCATGTACCTGGGTTTCGGGCACATCCCCAGTGGGAGATGTGCAGGAGGCAGCTGATCGATGTTTCTCTCTCATCGATGTTTCTAACTCTCTATCTCTCTCCCTTCCTCTCTGTAAAAAATCAATAAAATATATTTTAAAAAAAAAACAATCACTGAAAATAAAAAGAGAAGATTGATTTGTCAAAAATATAGCTACTTGTATTTTATATTTATTTTTAAGTAAAGTTAAATAAAGTTTACTTATTTATGCAAATTAAAAATATTTTGGCTCATCAGAAGAGAAGAAAGCAACGAGGCTCAGAATATAATCCAAAGATTGAGCACAATGGTAGCACTTTTTATTAATGATCAACTCTTGTTTCTCCTTGGGAAAATATCTGTTCCTCCTGCCCGGCCTGCATGGCTCGTGGTTGAGCCTTGACTTATGATCCAAAAGGTCAGGGCACATGCCTGGGTTGTAGGCTCCATCCCCAGTAGGGGGCGTGCCGGAGGCAACCAATCAATAATTCTCATCATTGATGCTTCTAGCTCTTTCTCCCTCTCCCTTCCTGAGATAACAAATAAAAATTTAAAAAAGAAAAAGAAAATATCTGTTCCTCCCTTAGACATTATGATTTCAGTAAGAAGGATGGCCCCAAAAGTAGGAGTCATCCTGAATTGTTCTCTTTTGCCACACACATTCCTCTATAGTAGCCACAAATAACTATAAAATGCAAGCTAGAAAAAAAACCCCACCATTCACCTATGCAGCTAATCTATCAGCAAATCCCACTGATCATATTTCCGAAATATATTCCAAGTCCACCCGTTTCTCACCAAATCTGCTGTTACCACCTTAGTCCCAGCCACTATCTTTAGTTACTTGCACTGAAGATTGTAACAGCCTCTACTTTTGCCTCCTACTGTCTAGTTTATTCTCCACAGAGCACCCAATTGGTCTCTTTAAAATATAAACCACGTCATGTCATGCCCATTCTGGAAATCCTTCACTGGTTTTCCATTTTCTTTTGTATGCTTTTATTATCTATCCCTTGCTACTAGAACATAAATTTATTGAAAACAAGCACTTCTTGTCTTATTTTCTGCTATATCCTCAATTCATAGAACACATGGTAGGTGTGCAATAATTGTTGAAAAAATAAATGAATTTAATAAATGAATTTATTTACCATGTGCAAAGCACTTCAGGTGCATTTTTGCTTTTAATCTCTAACAAGACATGAGATAGGGACTACTATAATCTCCAGGTTACAGAGGAACATTGGGTTTATAAACTAGTAAATGACAGAGTTGGAAAACCACTCCTCTTAACTCTGTTTTCAATATCTCTGTGAGACACACAGAGATATTCCTAGGTATCACATCTTTCCAATGTGTGCTATTAGATTGGTCATTTAGTGTTTTAAGTTTTCCCAGGAGGAAAAAGTATAATGTACACATCCTTCCCACCCCACCATTCACCTATGCAGCTAATCTATCAGCAAATCCCACTGATCATATTTCCGAAATATATTCCAAGTCCACCCGTTTCTCACCAAATCTGCTGTTACCACCTTAGTCCCAGCCACTATCTTTAGTTACTTGCACTGAAGATTGTAACAGCCTCTACTTTTGCCTCCTACTGTCTAGTTTATTCTCCACAGAGCACCCAATTGGTCTCTTTAAAATATAAACCACGTCATGTCATGCCCATTCTGGAAATCCTTCACTGGTTTTCCATTTTCTTTTGTATGCTTTTATTATCTATCCCTTGCTACTAGAACATAAATTTATTGAAAACAAGCACTTCTTGTCTTATTTTCTGCTATATCCTCAATTCATAGAACACATGGTAGGTGTGCAATAATTGTTGAAAAAATAAATGAATTTAATAAATGAATTTATTTACCATGTGCAAAGCACTTCAGGTGCATTTTTGCTTTTAATCTCTAACAAGACATGAGATAGGGACTACTATAATCTCCAGGTTACAGAGGAACATTGGGTTTATAAACTAGTAAATGACAGAGTTGGAAAACCACTCCTCTTAACTCTGTTTTCAATATCTCTGTGAGACACACAGAGATATTCCTAGGTATCACATCTTTCCAATGTGTGCTATTAGATTGGTCATTTAGTGTTTTAAGTTTTCCCAGGAGGAAAAAGTATAATGTACACATCCTTCCCTAGGTTTTATACAAATCAGAGAGTCCTTTAAAATAAAATAGAGAATCAGGAGCCACAAGTTACTTTAGACAGCTTTCAAAGTCTAGTTCCCAATTCCATTAAACATTGCTGAATAAAATATCCAACAATGCATAAAAACGTATAGATATAAAATAGATTCTTCAAGGAATATATAAATAGCTCAACATTAGAAAATATATTAAAGCAATATTTTGATATAAATATTAAAGGAGAAAAACTATATGCTCAACTCATTAGCTACAGAAAAATATTCAATCAAATTCAACACTCATTTATATAACTGGAAATATAAGAAACTTCTTTAGCCTGATAAGAGAAATTTATCAAAAACCTACAGGAAACATCACAGCTTATAGTGACATATTAGTAGCACTGCCTTTAAAAATAAAAAAGAGGATAAGGATGGTCATTATTACTACTTCTCCTCCACAGTGTACTAGAAATTCTTGTCAGAATAGTCAGGTAAGAAAAAGGAATGAAAGATAGAAATAATGGAAATAAAGACACAAAACCAGGAATATTTTACAGACAGTATGATTTCCTGCAAAGCAGACTCTTGAGAACCTATATACATGTGACAGAATTCATAAAGATTTCAGCAATTTTGTTGGCTAAAAGACCAACACTGAAAAAAGCATTTTTATTTCTCAATGCCAGCAACAAACAGTTTTTAAATGTAAATTAAAATAGTATAACACTATAAAAGATACCTAGGAATAAATATAATGAAAGATGTGTAAAACCATTGCATAGAAAGTATAAAACAACCTTTAAGAATTTTTAAAGAACTCTATTCATTAATAGGAAGCTTTATTATCTTAAATAAATCAATTATTTCCAAATTAATCAATAAATTCAGTACAATTCCAAAATCCCATGTAATGTTTTATGAAACTTGGCAAGCTGATTCTAAAATGCATAATGAAGAACCAAAAGGACAATGCATTTCTAAATGTGCAAATATGATGTAAAAGTCAAGAAAAGATCCAAAAGAACAGATACAAATTCGATAATGGTTATTACCTCTCGGGAGGAAGGAGCATTAAGTTTAAAGAGGATGAGGGAAACAGAGATATTTCTAGGTATCTCATCTATGTGACTAAGGATTACATTTTTTTAAATAGTAAGAACACATTTACTTATCCCCTGAGTAAACTATATACATAAAAGGCTAATATGCAAAGTGCCCCCTTGAGAGTTCGACCAGGAGACCAGTAGTTTGATCACTCGCTATGATATGTGCTGACCACCAGGGGGTGGCGTGGAACAAAGGAAGGCCCCAGTCTGCAGCAGGCAGCTGGGGAAGGAAGGCCCTGGCTGGCAGCTGGAAGGCCCTGATTGGCCCTGATTGCTGGCCAGGCCTAGGGACCCTACCTGTGCACAAATTCCGTGCACCGGGCCTCTAGTATCTTTATATATAAAAGCCTAAGTGACTGAACAACAGGTCGACCAGTTGCTATGATGCGCACTGACCACCAGGGGGCAGATGTTCAATGCAGGAGCTGCCCCATGGTGGTCAGTGCGTTCCCACAGCCAACTTCCCCTGGTTGGCCAACCTACCATGGCCCCTCCCCCCAGCCGGCCAGCCCTCCCTATCGTCCCCCATGCAGGGAGGGGGGTCCTGGCCAACCTCCCACAGTCCTATACCTGGCCAGCCGGCCAACCTCCTGCGGTCCCTCCCCCCCACCAGCCAACCTCCCTCAGTCCCTCCCCTAAGCTGGCCACCCCCCTGCCTCGATCAGCCCCAATTGCTGGCCAGGCTGAGGGACCCCACCTGTGCACAAATTCGTGCACCAGGCCTCTAGTATATATAATATATCATAAAAGGCCTGTGGTCGTGACGCTGTTATGGTCACCAGGAGGTGCATGGAGCACACGGGTGGGCGGGGACTTGACTCTGGGTCCCATGGCTCAGCGGGACTTGACTCTGGGTCCCACGGTGCAGCAGGACCTCCCGCCTCCCTCCTGCGGGCGCACCACGGCTCCTGCCTCCCTCCCACGGAAGCAGCACGGCTCCCGCTGGCTCCTGCAGTGGGCGGCCTACTGTGCACAATTTCACGCACTGGGCCACTAGTCTATACTAATAAAAGGGTAATATGCTAATTAGACCAGGAGATCTTCCGGGAGACCGGATGTCCTTCCGGACAAAGCCATGGTGGTGGGGCCAAGGCAGAGGTGGTTAGGGGCGAGCAGGCCAGCAGAGGGGGCAGTTGGGGGCAATCAGGCCAGCAGGGGGGGCAGTTGGGGGCGAGCAGGCTGGCAGGCAGAGTGGTTAGGGGCGATCAGGCAGGCAGGCAGGTGAGTGGTTAGGAGCCAGCGGTCCCAGATTGCGAGAGGGATGTCCAACTGCCAGTTTAGGCCTGA
>NW_005354120.1:685661-693706 GCF_000412655.1 Myotis brandtii
CCTCCCCCCGCCCCCCGAGTGCACAAATTTTTGTGCACCAGGCCTCTAGTATATATATATATATGTATAATTAGCCATACTACAGGAGTGGAGGGGCTCATTCTTCTTTCTCTTGCTGTCAATAAATGCACCTCCTCTATTGATTAAAGCATATACAAGTATTCTGAGATTTTGAACAAACATTCAAATTTCTCTAGTCCCCCCCCCCCCCGGCCCCTGCTAATGTGGCCTATTTGGGAAGTAAAAGAATGAAGCTAAAACATTATTCCTTTTGCTATCAAAAATGAGGCTAAAACATTATTCCTTTTGCTATCAAGGTCCTCCTGACCCATGAAAAGAATAGGTATGCCAGGGAATGGTGGGAAGCCATAAAGAACTGGCTTGTCTTGACAGATTGTATGTAAAATCTCAGGAAAAAATATAAATGAAATCTTTATAAGCTCATGCTGAAAGTCATAAATACTCCTTTTCCTGCCAAATATTCTTTGGCTACTCTTTCTTTTTAAGGGCTTAAAAGCTTCCCACCACCTTTCCCGGATTCCTCCATAAAATAAATTTTAATTGATTTTAGAGGGGGGGGAGAGAGAGAAACATGGATGTGGGAGAGAAACATTAACTGGTTGCCTCTCTCATGCATCAAACACGCAACCTGGGTATATGCCTTGACCAGGAATCAAAAAGGTGAACTGAGCCACACTGGCCAGGGTCATGAAATACAGTTTTAAAGGGGGAGGAGGAAGATGTTGGCTTTGGTTTGTTAAGTTTCGTATGGAAGGTTTGCCAGTGACAGGTGATGTTGCGTTCCCACTCACATACAGATTCCCAGGACCATGATGCACCAGCCCCTCTTGAAAGCTTGCATCTCTTGAGCCTGAGCCAGGCTTTCATGTCCAATGACTGTGTATGGAAGGTTTGCCAGTGACAGGTGATGTTGCATTCCCACTCACATACAGATTCCCAGGACCCATGATGCACCAGCCCCTCTTGAAAGCTTGCACCTCTTGAGCCTGAGCCAGGCTTTCATGTCCAATGACTGTATAACTGCCAGATCTTTGCTTGCTTCAGCTTCCGCAAACTCCCTGAGCATTGTAAATCACTGCCTCTTGTCAAGGGGAGCTTGTTTGCCCTATTAGCAAAACCAACTAAGTGTCGCCCCTGGGCCCATCAATGTGCCAGATGCCTTGGTTGGGAATTACTGCCTGAGGACAAAGTCTGAAGGCACTGCCAGGATGAGGACATCATAACCCCTAGGAGCTGGAGGATTATAATGGAGAAAATGACTGCACAAAACTGTTTAAAAATCATTCCAGGAGCTGTCATGTTTTCCATATTTGCATGGATACGTTTATAAGCTCAGGACTTGGCTAAGAGCTATCAAAATTGTATTTATCTTTTGTCATATTTCATCTCATTCATTATACCTGACAAGTAGGTCGCAGGGTATGTTAGAGGTTTTGAAAGATGCTGAGATGGCTACTCCTTCCCAATATTCACCCCTGTCCATCCCTTCCAATTAGCTCATCCATCCATCTTTCTATCTATCAGTCCATCTCCATCTATTCATCCATCTATTCAATAAATGTTTTTCTAGGTCCTGTGGGTTATAGAAATGAGGCAAATGTAAGTCTTGCCTTTCATGGAACCTATGGGCTGAAGTAGAAATAGGATGTTCATAAACAGTGTCAGGCACCTATAAGCATAGCAATATAAATAATTACACTAAAATCAAGGAAAAGTCAAGAATGCCATAAGAGAAATACAAAATGCTATGAGGGTAGGTGTTTATAAAAGGGATGGCTTTTGACATGGAATTTGAGGAAAGATAATTTTGCCAATGGTGATTGGCAATGAGCTATTGCAAGACATTCATTACTGAGGGTAAAGTGAGAGCAAAGACACAAAAGTGGAAAAACACAGTGCATGTGAAGAAGAGAGACAATTCTATTTTGCTGGGTCACAGGGCCTGGAAGAGAAACTTGGAAAATTAGGTAGACATCGTATTTTCAAAGACCCTAAATGACAAATGAAGGTGTCTGAGCTAAAGGCAATGGGGAGTCGTTAAAAGTTTATATTTTATCTTTTACTTTAGAAAAACTGAAGTATATAATTCTATACAGAAAATGCACAGATCTTCACTGTCCAGTTCAATGAGTTGTGACAAAAGTCTAGACCCATGTAACACGTAACCCAACTACCCTAGAAAATTCCCTCTTGTCTCATTCAAATTTATTCCCTTCCTATCCTCCCAGTGGCAACCAATGTTTTTAATTTTACTCCCATTGATTAGCTTTGCCTTGTCTTGGACTTCATGAAAATGCAGTCATTCAATAGGTACTCTTTTGTGTGTGCCTTCTTAACTCAACATAATGTTTCTGAGATTCATCCATGTCTCAAAACCTTTTTAAACAGGAAAAATAATGTGATCATAACTATACTTTGAATAATTAATCTTGCCCTAATGTATAGAATTTTCTGAATATAGGGAAATAATTTTAGCAGCATATTTGACGGAAGTGGGATCTATAGAAATGTATGAAGAAATTGAATTAAACTGATATTGGGGTAGGTGGAGGACTACAGACTTTCCACTAATTAGAGAAGAAAAAGTGGGGAAGAAAAAAAAAGCCAAATATCACTATAAACAAATCCTCCCTGGGTAAAATCACTGCAAGGCCCAGATTTAATCAGCTGATATTTCCAATAGGATTAATTAACAGCTAGTTGATTGGTCCACAGAAAGGGGCCCAAGTAAGTCATTGGGAAGAAAGGGCAGGACCAAATATACATTAATGCTGCGTGGAAGGGTAGAAAAGAAGAAAACAATTAAAACTATAAATTTCAAAGATTAAAATACTTGTAAATCTCACATGGAAATGCAAGGGATCTAGAATAGCCAAAACAATTGTTGAAAGGCAGAACAAAGGTGAGTAACTCATATAGCTGATTTCAAAACGTATTACCAAGTTGCATTAATTAAAACAGTGATACTAGCATGAAGACAGACATATAGATTGATGAAACAGAACTGAGAGTCCAGAAACAAACCCTTACATTTATGATCAATTGACTTTTGACAAGGGTACCAGAACAATTCCGCGGGGGAAAGAATAGCCTTTTTAACAAATGGTGCTGGGGTAAGTGAACACATGCATTGCAAAAGAATGAAGCTGGACTCCTACTTCAAGCCATATACAAAAATTAATTCAAAATGGATAACACACCTAAGAGCTAAAACTATAAGACTATTAGGATAAAATATAGATTAGAAAATACTTTCTTAGATATCCCAAAAATACAAGTGACAAAAGTAAAACAATTGGAGTTCATCAATAGTAAAAATGTTTGTGTTTCAAAGGACAAAATCAAAAAGTGAAAGACTCACACAATAGGAAAAAATATTTGTAAATCATATATCTGACAAGGGCATTACATACGAGAATATATAAATAACTGTTACAACTTAACAACAAAAAGACAAATAACCCAATCTTAAAATGAGCAAAAGATCTGACCAGGCACCTCACCAAAGAAAACATACAGATATAAAGTAGACATAAAAAAATGTTCAACATTATTTGTTGCTGGAGAACTGCAAATTATAACTATAATAAGATGCTATATACACCTATTAGCATAACTGAAATCCAAAACGTTGATAGTACCAAATGCTGGTGAAGATGCAGAGCAACAAAGACTCTCACTCGTTGCTAATGAGAATGCAAAATGACAGTTTGGCAGGTTTTTACAAAGCTAAACATAGTCTTACCATGTGATTCAGCAATCATGCTGCTAGGTATTATGCAATTGAGCTGAAAACTTATGCCAACATAAAAACCTGCATACAGATGTTTATAGCAAATGTATTCATAATCATCAAAAACTGGAAGCAATCAAGGTATCCTTCAATATCACTAGATAAGCAAATCCTATACAATAGAATAGTATTTAGTGATAAAAAGAAATAAACTATTAAGCTATGAAAAGGGATGAATTTAAAATGCATATTGCTAAGTGAAAGAAGCCAGTGTGAAGAGGCTACCTACATTGCAATTATATGATATTCTCTAAAGGCAAAACTAGAAAGACAAAAAGACCAATAGATGCCAAGGGTTTGAGAAGAAGCAAAAGGGTTGAATAAGTAAAACACAAGAACTTTTTTAAGTTAGTAAAGCTATTTTCTATGATACTGTAATTGTAGTTAGCATACATGACATTATTCATTTGTCAAAACCCACTGAACTTTATTTTATAAAGAGTGAATCTTAACGTATGCAAATTTTAAAAAATCATTTAGGAAGTCAGTTGAATTCTAGAATGAAATGCAGAATATGACAAAACAATATAACGGCATTACAAATGTGTAAAACAACCTCATTGACGTGGGAGCAGAAAAAGGGTGCTAAGCTAAATTGACTTTGGAAACATGTGGCGCCTATCAAACTAAAGGCAAAAGAAACTGTACATTAGTACTATACTATTGAGAAAGTTATCTCTGATATATATATATGACTTAGACAATTAAGTAAATGTATAGTTGATGGTAGAAGCCATAGGTGTAAGTTTACAGATAAGCAAGGAGAAGAGACTAGAGCAGCCGTGGGCAAACTACGGCCCGCGGGCCGGATCCGGCCTGTTTGAAATGAATAAAACTAAAAAAAAAAAAAAGACCGTACCCTTTTATGTAATGATGTTTACTTTGAGTTTATATTAGTTCACACAAACACTCCATCCATGCTTTTGTTCCGGCCCTCTGGTCCAGTTTAAGAACCCATTGTGGCCCTCGAGTCAAAAAGTTTGCCCACCCCTGGGAGTGATCTGTGGTAATGGATTAGAGTGGGAGACATTAGTATGAACTCATGTTTAGCTTAATATAGATACAGATGGTTACATATTCCTCTATGTACAGGAATATGTGTATAACACAGGTTATTATATGTGCTATATACTTCCTTGCTCTGTCAGGCCTAGAAGCAAGGACACCCTACTAGCAATGAGCACACCTCGTGACCACAGCTTGGTTTCTAATGTCATTTTCTAATAAAAGGGATCAGTACTCCTTGGAAAATGGCTGATGCTAGGACTAGGGAAGGAAATATATAAGATGAGCCTGGAGGACCTAGTGGTGCCAGAAAGGAAGGAAGTGGTTATAAAAAGCCACCATGATAGACCCATCTCAAAGGGACACAGGAACCAAATGTAAGAGCTCCCAATAGCCCAAACTGGAATAAGATAAATAAAGTATTATTAGATTATAACCCAAAGTGTGAAATAAATATCACATACCAATATAAATAAATAATTGAAAAATTTTTTAAATGAATAGAAAGAGACAAATCTCTTTGCAGAAGGATTCCAATTAATTTATGAAGGTGCTCCATTCTCGAGGAGATGGAGCCTATCTCCCTACTTCTTAAAGATGAGCTGCTCATAGTGGCTATTAGACTATGGAAAGGGTGAGGGAAGAGTGACTTTATAATGGAGAAACCTGGCAAACACTACCGCATCAGGTGTTCAAGGTCAACATCAACATATTAGACACGTTGATAGTATGTACCCTTGATATATTATGAAAATCATACTATAGCACTGTGATCTTCCACCCAAAAAACCGTAACTCCAGTCTAATCATGGGAAAAAATCCAAAATATTCCAGAAGAATGGCATTTAATAAAATTTCTGACCAGTACTCCTCAAAACTGTTAAAATCATTAAAAACAAGAAAAGTTTAAGAAACTGTCACAGTAAAGAGGAGCCTATAGAGATATGACGACTACATGTGGTGTGATATCCGAGATGAGATCCTGGAACAGAAAGGCAACATCAGGGAAAAATCCAAAAAAATCTAAATAAGTATAAAGTTAATAATAGTGCATCAATATTGGCTCATTAATTGTACCTTGAGTACCATACTTATGTGAGATGTTAATAATAGGGAAACTGGTTGTGGTGTTTAAGGGAATTCTCTGCACAATCTGAGCAATTTTTCTGTAAATCTAAAACTGTTTAAATGAATAAAAACTTTTTAAGTGGGCAAAGGATTTGAATAGACATTTTTCCAAAAACTTTACACAAATGGCAATGAGCACATGAAAAGATGCCCAACATCATTAGTCATTAGGGAAATGCAAATCAAAATCGCAGTGAGATAGCACTTCACATCTACTTAGGATGGCTGTAATAAAAAAGACAGGCAATAACAAGTGTTGATGAGGAAGTGGACATTAGAATCATCATACATTGCTGGTTGAACTGTAAAATAATGAGGCCACTTTGATACAGAGTTTGGCTGTTCTTCAAAATGTTAAACATAAACTAACCATGTGATCCAGAAATTCCCCTCCTAGGTAAAGACCAAGAGAATTAAAAATACATATCCACATAAAAACCTGCCCACAAATGTTCAGAGGAATATTATTCAAATCATAGCTAAAATGTGAAACCAACCCAAATATCCATCAACCAATGAATGAATAAACATTGTGTGGTGATCCACACAATGGCATATTATTTAGTCATGTAGTTAATACATGTTACAACATGAATGAGCCTTGAAAACATTATGCTAAGTGAAAGAAGCCAGTCCCTGGCTCACCCTGAGCTAAAAGCAGTACCTCTCAGTGCTTATGGTGCTGGAGGGGTGGGAAACGTCCGGCCCGCGGGCCATATAAAGCCCATGAAGTCATTTGGTCTGGCCTTCTTGCCAAGCAGGGGTGAGTTAATTAACTGTTTAACCAAATATAGCAGGCTAATTTTTAAGTTCATAATTTTGTATGGCCCTTGAATGATGTTATAAATATCCAAATGGCCCTTAACAGAAAAGAGGTTCCCCACCCCTGGAATCTGTGAAGAGACCCTACACATACTGCCCTTGTGTCTGCCTGAAAACTTACCATCTGACATATATTATTTTATGTAGTCCTCATAATCAAGTCAAGAAGCAGGTATTATTAACTACATTTTAAAGATTTAAAGATTATTTGCATTTTAAAGAACTGTGGCAAACGTTAGATTTAAAATTAGGTTGACTCATTCAACGGCCAGCTCTAGACCATTACATTTCCCGGTACCTCAACCTCTCAAATGTTAGATTTCTCAGCACAGTCCTACTTATCTCATAGAGTTGTCTTTAGGATCAAATTGGATAATATAAAAATGCTTTTTAGTTTATGAATTATTAATTTATTCTTCTTTTTTGTACTCAGACAAATACATATTCAGAATGAAAATCAAACAGCTAAATCATACAAATAGCATCTTCTCAATTATAGAAACGAAAGGCCTGAATTCTGAAGCTGTGGATAAAAGAGTGCTACAAAAATTATAATCATTTCAAATTTAAATATCTCATTTTCCCAATTCAGAGATGATTTAATTTTCTTTCGTGAATACATACTTTCTTTGGTTATTTGCAGGGTGTTTTTTAGGGGAGGGGATAAAAATTGTTGGATGTTTAAATAATGTACAAAGATTTTAAGCATATACATATCAGATTCAGGATTTTGTCTAATTTTCTGGTTACTAAAAGAATAGACAGAATTATATTTTAGACAATTTACATATAAGTTTTATAACCCTGCCTTTAAGTCACTAATGTAAATGTGTTGCAAAATCACATATTCTGAATATCTGCTTATTTTTAAAAGTTATATATGAATACATATGCTTTCTAAACCAAGTTTTGCCAGTGCCACACTCAGATAATCTGAATTTAAATCTTAACTCTACCTCTTCGGTCAAGTTACTTATTAAAGTTACTTATTACTCTCCAAGTTTTAGTCTCCTAAAACTAAATAGCTGGATTTAACTAAACAGTTACAGAGCTGGAATTCAAACCAAGACCTATCTGACTCAATTCATTGGATCACACCAAACTAAACCATAAAGATCCTTTGTTGTCTTAGCATGAAGCCTGGGAGATCACTAAGTAAACCTTGGTCAAGAGGCTAAAGATTTCACTATTCGAGATCAAAATGCGTTATCTTCCATAGCATTTTTATACTGGGAACAACTATATCCAAAGATAAATAAGAAGGAACTGTTGAGAC
>NW_005354120.1:694300-704326 GCF_000412655.1 Myotis brandtii
GAGGAGGGAGAAGGTGGTCGCAAGAACTCTTCCAACTTCAAAAAAGCCAAGAGAGTCAAAACTGAGGATGAAAAAGAGAAAGACCCAGAAGAGAAGAAAGGTGGGTATGGGTTAGGCAAAGATTTGGGTCTTGAGCCCCAGTACTGGAGGATGATGAATCTATGTAGGGCACTGGGAGGAGGGAGCTGACTTGGGCCCTGCCAGCTCCTGTGGGGATCTTCCTCAGCTCCTTGGCCTTTCAGTGGCTCCCAGAAGTGGCAAGGCTTACAAAGGAATGAAACTCAATTCATCATCTCCACCAGATTATCGAGCCCTGCCAGGCTCCAAAGCCAGGGACATGCCTGGGCTCCCTGTGGTCAGGAGTGTGGCCCTCACATACCACCCAAGCCCTTTTCCTGGCATTTCACCCCAGTTTCCCAGGGGGCTGCCTCCTCCCACCAGGTTCAGGCTCTAGCAGGTTGGGAAACCGGTCAGACCTGTTTGTTCTCAACAGGGCTCACTGGGTAGACCTGGGATGGGCTTTTTTTTTTATGTCCAGTGAGCTGTAGTGTGGGGAAGGGGTTTTTTGGTAAGGGAAGATCCCATGGGTCTTTCCAGAGGGTCTGTCCTTGGCCATCCCTGCACTTTTATGTTTCAGAAGTCACAGAAGAGGAGAAAACCAAGGAGGACAAGCAAGAAGCCAAAGGGGTTAAAGAGGAGGTCAAATTGGCCTGAGCAGTCCTCTCCAGTTCTGGCTTCTTGCAAAGCGCCCCACCTTTCTCCTGTAACCCCTCAGATTTTATATTTTCTATTTCTGTGTATTTATATAAAAATATATTAAATATAAATATTCCCAGGGACTAGACAGGAACCAGGGCCATGAGCCCAGGGCACACGTGCTGGGCACGCTCTTATAATAGCTGCCCTGTCATCCTTCCCCAATTCTTAATTTTGAACCATAAAGGGTGCCAGTTCTGGGTGGAAGGGATTCTATTCTCTTAAACATCCATAGAACAAAATTCCGAAATGCCAAATTCCTGCCTAGTGGCTTTGGAAAGATGCCCATATTGAGCATTCTAGGAATGGCTGGGTCTTCAGGAACCCCCTGTTCTTTACAGGCGCCTTAAGGTAACAGCAGCTACATTTAGATTGGTTCTGTTATACCTTCCCACTGGCCCCAAGTGAGTTAAGAAACTCACACTATCTGACCTCTGACCCCTCTCACTCCTCCATTTTGCAGGTGGGAATTGGTAGTTTCCTTTTTGAGATGCTATTTTTGGGGACTTTGTGTGTGTGTATGTGTGTGAGAGAATCTTTGTAATAAAATGGTACATTTCTATACCCTCCTGAGCTCATCTAGCAGTATCCCTGGGTTAATTTTTATTCCACTTCCCTGCCTTTCTGGGGTCCCTGAAGATCTGGGCAACGCCCCAACAATAAAAGAACCCTACAAACTTACCTGTCCTTCATCCCTCCCCTCAAGGTTTGAGGTGAACCAATCCTTTTTAAATTTTATTTTTTAGAGAGAGGAAGGGGGAGAAAGAGAAAGATTGATCGGTTTCCCCTGGCATGAACCCCAACTGGGGAGTGAAAGTGGCTGCCTCAACCAATGATGGGCATGGAAGTCGCACAGACTGTGACACTGAAGATGTTGTAAAAAAGGTGCCTACTTGACTAGAATAAACCACTGTAAACACTATATCCATAAAGCAATTGTCTTGAAATACTATTCTGTTAAAATTCCAGGTTCATCTTTTTTACACATAATATTGGATAATTGTATTAGATAGAAATTATATATATAGCATTTTCATTTTGAATTTATACCCGATTTAAACTTTAAGAAGCTATTTGACTTATCGTGTGGCATCTTACAAAACATGGTTTTTAAGACTGATTAATTCCAAAATTAAAAACTGAGGTTCTATTTATAGGGTTCCTATAGCATGACTAAGGTGTATTTTGTTGTTTTGTTTTTCAAATGAATCCATTGTTTGCTCAGTAATATAATTATCTATACTGAAAGCCTATCTATATCTAGGCTTTGGCAATTTGCTGGAATTTTTCATATTTAATGTTTTTGCAAAGCATGATCTTGTTTCTAAAATCAACTTTCTTTTCTTATATATCTAAAGGAAATTCTTAACAAAGAACCGTGTGAAAGATCACACTTTTTAAGTGAAAATATTTTGAGGAGTTAAAAAAAAGTGACCATACAAATATGAGGTGTCATATAAATATCCATTTATGAAAATGGTTGGGAAATAAGAAAATTCAGTTAAAAATATTTTCTCTCTAAAAGTTACCATATAAACCACACATTGCTTATCTATCGTTGTCAAGCAATTATATAAAAAAGACCCAAGCACTAAACATATTGTACAGTTCAATTTTTTTTTCATGTTTTGAGAAGTAGTTCAGTATCTTATCATGCCTCAGTATCACTATTGTGCCCTTTCATCATCACTGAATATAGTATGAGGATGAAAATGCACTAATTATTTGAGCTTTGAGGTTGACTCTCTCTCAGATAGAGGGGGCTGGACAGGGCTGTTATTTTTATCACGCTCCTCACCAGGCTTTGATGCGCTGCCTAGATCC
Source organism: Myotis brandtii (assembly GCF_000412655.1). NCBI lineage: Eukaryota > Metazoa > Chordata > Mammalia > Chiroptera > Vespertilionidae > Myotis > Myotis brandtii. The sequence goes on from NW_005354120.1 coordinate 696,881, forward strand.
CACTGTGGTATATTTAGCACCAGCTCTTCCTGCAGCAGCCTAGGCCACATGGAATCGCGCTTTCACACCCGCTCACTTCTGCTGAAAATATAATCTAAACATGGTTTCTGAAAGACTAATTTCTATGCATAGCAATAAGGGGGGAACATTTTTTTAATTTACCAAATGAAGTTTAAGTCTTGTCAAAAGCCATCTGACTTGCTAAGTACACACACACACACACACACACTCAATATTTCTGAAATAAATTTTTTTAAAAAGTATCCATTGAAAAAGAGAAAAAACCATTAAGAGAATAGATGAGCCGCATGTATTTTAAATGTCCCTCTCCAGATCACAGGTATGTGTATGTTTGGTTTGCAACAACAGTAGCCCCGTAAATGTAACCAGACACATATTTCACTCCGATGTTGCTATGGAACCCTTTCCTAACTGAAAATTAAATTTCTCCATCTGTTTGCCTGACTTTGTATCACTGCGGTGCTGAGGGCCAGCTGACCTAACAAACATGCTGCTGAACAGATTCCTCAAACCAGAAACAAAACAAACACGAAGCAAAGCAAATACCATAAGAAACCATATGATTCTGAAAGATTCACTCTCCAAAAGTGTTGATAAAGCTGGTGGAACTTTAGGGATACACTCTCACACAGGTAACCTAGGATACAAACCTCTCAACAGTACATTGAAGATGACCTGTTTAGGACAGTACAAAATTGTAATTGATTCAATAAATCTACTGAATTGTCCTGTGATCAACTAAAAGGGGGGCACTTAACAGACAATTTGGTCCTGATTTGCATTGTACTTTAAGTATTTTTTATTGTTGACAGTAGTACAGATACCTCCCATTTTCTCCCCCTTTACCCACCTCCTCCCAGGCCCTACTCACCCCCCACCCCCCAGGTCTTCACTACCCTGTTGCCCGTGTCTATGGGTTATACATATATGTTATTTGGTTTATAATTCTTCTTGTCCCCCCAACCCCACATCGAGGTATGTCATTCCGTTCCATATCTCCATGCCTTGTGCATTCATTGTACTTTAAAAGTACCCAAAACATAAACCATATTAAAAATACTAAATGGATTCCATATATTTCCCCCTTTGTGAAGCCAAATTAAAGATTCTTCAATAAAACAGAAGATTGTCATGCAGACAATTAATATAATTTTAACTTTATTTTAATTGTTTAACTTATACATTTATAATGTAATTCATGTTAACAATTACAGAATTTTCAAAGGCTATAAGCATATTCCAATTAATTCTAATTATATAAGTAATTTTATACACACAGGCTTATAATTACTAGTCTATATACTGATCTGCCCACAAACATAAATTTTTGACACTAATTTATAATTATTTTATTTTATTTTTCCATCACCATTTATCCCCTCTATGCCCTCTTCTACCTCCACCCCCACCATCACCACCATTCTTGACTATTTACATTAGTACATTTATCAAAATATAGAATCAATTACTAATGATATTTTCTTGAAATTTTAAAAGTATTTATGAAGTATAGTCTACTGAAAAGACTTTGAAAGCATTTTCCTTAAAAATATAAACAAAAATTGTAATTGATTTAATGAAATTTTGTTCCTGAAGAAATGTCAACAGATGTTATTAGCTCATTATGTTTCTCCTCTTCAAATATTTTTTGTTCCCAAGTAGTTTCTTAGTTATTTATTCATATGATGCTTACAGAATGTGTGTGTGTGTTTTCCCAAATTTTGGGTAATTTTACTTATGGACAAGTTTTTCTCCCCCTAGTAGACTAAGAATTCCTGAGAGCAAAACATTATTATGCCCTACCTAAAATGTTTGTTGAAATGAATTATCCATCTTTGAATTCTCCCACATTAATTAACCTATTTTCTTATCATAAAATATGCTGCTGATTAGCTTTAACATGTAAACTCAAACTAAATTTTCCCTTTGCATCCCTAATGCTTTAGGTGTTTAAGAAACAAACAAAAAATTTAAAGGATATACAATGTTTCCAAGTGTTGAAGCTGACCTTCAGCATACTTTGGAGAAAATGCTATCTGATAAGCAAAATATCAATCTTAACTGATAATTTTATAGTAATAAAAACTAAGATATTTTTAGGTTTATTAATAGACTAAGCAAAAAACAAAAACAAAAACTCATAGATACAGACAACATTACCAGAGGGAAAGGGGCTTGGGGAGAGGTAGAAGAGGTTAAAGGAGAAATAAATGGTGATGGAAGGAGACTTGACTTTGGATGGTGAACACACAATACAATAAACAGATGATGTATTATAAAATCATACACTTGAAACCTATATAATTGTGTTAACCAATGTCACCCCAATAAACTAATAAAAAATTTAAAAGTAAAGAAAAAAATTTTAAATAATAAACTGGGCCTTACAAAAAAAAAAGTCATCCCAGCTGTCTGAGAATATTGAGAAACAGAATCATTCATTCTGGTGGGACTTCTGATTTATTTTATAGACTTGGTGAAGAATTCAATCATATTTCTCTATATTTTTCTAAAATCAGAAAAAGTGCCCCAAAGATATGATATAATTATTTTCTAAAATCCAAAAGTGCCCCAAAGATATGATATAATTGATGCAAATAATTATACCGGAAGGAATTAAATATAGTGCTGAAATCTTGGGAAAGATCCAACCTTGAATCAATGTTTTCCAAAGTTCCTAGTTAAAGCTGTCCTAGACAATCTGGACTTGGAGTACATTGTTTTGTACTGGGAGGGCTTTTTTCCATCTCACTTGCTACGTCAAGTGTCTCAGAGCCCTCAGAAATAAAATCAGAGAGTAAGGCAACAGAATATGTTTTCACGTATGGCATACAGGTTCCCACTGTTCTCCAGTCCCACTGTAAAATTATCATATCCAAAGATCATAGACATGAATAGCAAAAAATATATATTTTGATGAGAGTGATTAAGCAAATATCGAGAAGGAAATTTTGTCAAAAATTTCTGGGACAATACATTAGTAATCATCATGTCACTTCTACACACATTAATAAAACCAAAACTTGTTCAGATAACTAAACATTTCATACACTATTTTCTTGTAATATCTCTATTTCCTTGATATTACAATAAATAGCTCTTTCTATATGCCACAAAGTAGCAGTGAAAGTAGAATGGATAAAACTCCAACATTTGCTATATCTATTTCTGTAACACATCTCCCACATTATATATACACGTTAAAGCCTCAAGACTGTGGTTAATTTTAAATCTAGTCAAGATGGCAGTCCACCCACGTTTCTAGGCTTAAAATATAACATCTTTCATAACTACTTCACACCATATAAAATCCATATATGCTTTCAATCATGCTAATGATATTTTTCCAACCACCTCCTGCTTATATCAGCCTCCAACGTTTGCTTGGTATTTATGCACTGATGTTATCCACCGGAATTAGATTTCCTTCTTAAAAAACTGAGAAATCTGTCACAGACTATAGACTAAACAAAATAGAATTTCCTACAGCCTCCTTTAAAGACTAAATTTGTTTTGTTCAGATTAAAATTACAACTAAGGAACATTCAGATTTACTTCTTTTTGCAGACACTCTGAGGCCTTAAGCAAACAAGTTTAAGATGAGAATCAATTTTACCTCATTCAGATTTACTTCTTTTTGCAGACACTCTTAAGCAAACAAGTTTAAGATGAGAATCAATTTTACCTAGTAGATGTTAGACACTGAATCTATTGGTCATAAAAATGCCTTCGTGGAATAGTTGGGGTACAAAGGTAATGAAGAAAGGGAAATTTTGAGCTAAAATTTATTTCCTTGGGTACTTCTTGAGAAAGTGGGAAGATGAACTTTGCTGTTTTAATTCTTGGCTCCTGGGTGGTAAAATTTGAAGCAAGAGCCCCACGTAGGCCTTGGGCCTAAATCATATGCGCTGGTCCAATTTACTAGGACCTTCTGCATTAGTTTATCATCACAAGCCCAGCTTTTCACACTAGAGTAGGGCTTTTTTCTGTTTGTTTCTGGAGCTGAGACAGCCCTTGGGAATCTCACAGGATGCCAAGCTATATTCAAGCATTCCTGAGTGCCAGACATAACCATCTAATAACACTCCATCCCCTACTCTGACCAAGGAAACAATATTTTTGCTCTTCTGCAAAGTGATAGATGTGACCAGCAGGCAAAACGGCCACATGACCATCCAGAAAGCAACACGGGGTGCCAGGGCACAGAGGACACGCTAATGCACACAGGTGTCCCAGGGCTTCCTTGGAGAAGTGATATATTCCCTTTGTTGGTTCAAGAAAACTTGATGCTATAAAAGCATTCTCAAAAGTTTAGGGTAAGTAAACATATTTTTGTAAATGATTAATAACTACTTACTGAACATCTCTGATGTAAGGTGCTACAAAGGCCACTATGGATATACAGATGAATAAGACAAGACACCACCCACTTGTTCCAGGAGTTTATATAGCCAGAGTAAGAGCTCCATGAATAGGCTACACGGATGAGATGGAGAAAGTGCTCTGACAGAAGCCATGTGCTTTAGAAAGGCTGGGGAAAGAATGGCTCATTCTAAATTCAAAACGGCAACAACAACAAAGGCTTTTAGGGCCAAGAAAACCACCATATAAACAAAAGCATTTAAAAGTCACAGTTTAAATACAACAAGCAGTCTCCCTCTTTAAGAAACTTGTTAATGAATTTTCTGGTAAAACATAAAAAAGCTTCTTCAAAAAGAGGCCCAAAGACATTGGTGTGAACAGAACCCTCTGTGCTGTGCTCCGGAACCTGTTCAGAGGACAGGGGAGCTGCTGCCACCTCTTCCTTTCAACTGAAGACCCAAATCTACCATGAGGTGTAGCTGCTCTTCCCACAATGGGCTGATAAGGTGAAAGTGACAAGCAAAAATCACTTGTTGTACCAGAAAATCCAGCACTAGGCACCCAAAGGAGCCATTGCGTATGTAACTGCCTTATCCATAGGCATTGCAGGTTGCCCAGATAATAACAGGAGGGCAGGACTTGTGAACCATGAAGCTTACTACAGGGATACAGGGATGGAAGTGGGTAGGCCACATGCATTTGGACTTGGGTTATTTGAATGATAACTTTCTATGTTACTGCAGGACTGGGGGATGTTTAATGATGTTACATGGGATGGGTCATGGCAATCACATTTATTCTTAATGGAAATCACACTTAAGCTCACATATTAAGATAGTGATATAGTCCTGACCGGTTTGGCTCAGTGGATGGAGCATCGGGCTTCGGACTGAAGGGTCCCGGGTTCGATTCCAGTCAAGGGCATGTACCTTGGTTGCGGGCACATCCCCAGTAGGGGGTGTGCAGGAGGCAGCTGATCGATGTTTCTCTCTCATCGATGTTTCTAACTCTCTATCCCTCTCCCTTCCTCTCTGTAAAAAATCAATAAAATATATATTTTTAAAAAAAGACTAATGACATCGCAATCAGCTGCTAAAATATTTGCTGCGAATATTAGTGGAGAGAAATGGTGCTCCTGTGCATAAGGCGCATACGGGAAATGAATGCAGCATGATTATAGTAACCAGTCATTAGCGAACGCTGTAGTTCATTATTAATAATCTATTCTAATAAAAGGGTAATATGCTAAGTAGACCAGATATCTTCTGGACATCCTACTGGACAAAGCCACAGTGGCAGGGGCCAAGGCAGAAGCGGTTAGGGGCTATCAGGCCATCAGGGGGGCAGTTAGGGAGCGATCAGGCGAGCGGTTAGGAGCCAGCGGTCCCAGATTGTGAAAGGGATGTCCGACTGCCAGTTTAGGACCGATCCCCCAGGGCCTAAACTGGCACTCAGACATCCCCCGAGGGGTCCCGGGTTGGAGAGGGTGCAGGCCCAGCTGAGGGACTCCACCTCATGCCCGAATTTCGTGCACCGGGCCTCTAGTCCTATATAATAAAAGGCTAATATGCAAATAAACTAAATGGCAGAACAACTGAACAGCTGGTTGCTATGATGTGTACTGACCACCAGGGGGCATGCGCCGAACATGGCAGGCACAGGCTGCATCAGGATGGATTTTTTTTTTCATTTTATAAATTATCTGTAAAGACTATGTATTACTTTTATACTCAGGGGACAAAAATCAACGGTATCTAAAAATACCCCTGCCCTTGACTTTTTAAAAAAATCCACATATCCTAAGTCACATGGTAAATTGCATAGGAAGACTAATTACAACTTTCCTGGCAGATAACAGACAATTAACTATGAGTGTTACTGAGTTCAAAAAAAAAAAGGGCCTTTATTTTATATCCAGAAGCAAATAGTGTTTTAAATTTTGGCAAAAATTTTTAAGAGGACGGTAAAGAGGTAATAGACAACTATGAGTGTTACTGAGTTCAAAAAAAAAAGGGCCTTCATTTTATATCCAGAGGCAAATAGTGTTTTAAATTTTGGCAAAAATTTTTAAGAGGACGGTAAAGAGTTGCTTCAGGCTTGCCTCCGCATGTACCTCTGTGACTTCAGGACAATCCCCACCTACCCAAGGCAGAAAGGTGCCTGGGTGGTGGTGGGGGGAGGGGGGGTGCAGGGAGCCCTCTGTCCACAGCCGCCAGGCTGAAAACGGAGAGACACGGAATTTTATGCAACAATCAAGAAAAAAGACTCACAATTCAAAGCGATTAGCTGCCTGACTAGCAATTTTAGAAAAGCAGTCCTTAAATGGGAGTGCGAGTTTCCTGCTGTCATTCAGGAAAGCAGCGGAGGTCTGCAAAGAGGGTGCATGGCAACTGCTAATTGTGTGGTGCTGAGCCAGGGAGTCACTTAAGAGTTGTGTCTGCTGAGTTTTCCAGAGGAGGGGAAAGGAACGCATTTCTGCAGAGCAGAGCTTTCTTGATGGTGGGAAAAACTCCGTCCAGGCAGATCATGGCAGAGTTTGGTAGTATTCTCCAGTAAAGACAACACAAACTTAAAGGGCAACCCAAAGAAATACTGGGTCGGTCCCCTGGCTCCTACGAGCTAGCTCCCAGCCTCAGGTTGAAGCGAGGGCAGGAACGGCAGGCTCTATTCCAAGTAGCCCAGGTCTATTAATGTTTTTTCTTAACAAGTTAATCTACTAAAATAAAAAGCACATAGACTCTCTAAAGGTAACCACTCCAACATTAGCCACTATGAACTTCTACCGAACAACCAGAAGAGCACTGTGGAAGACTCTCAACAACTTCTGACTCATGGCTCCTTTACTTACTAGCTTGGTGAATTGGAGCAAATCGCTAACTTTTCCTAAGCTTCGGTTGCCAACTTGTAAGATGGATATAATTTCACCTGCCTCACAATGTCCTTGTGAAGATATGGTGGGACAGTGGGTATACTGCCTAGCTCAATGCTGCTGCAGATGCTCTGGAAATATTCCTTGCATTTACTCACTAATCCACTTGCTCACCCACTGTGTCACAGCCCCCT
>NW_005354120.1:704439-746574 GCF_000412655.1 Myotis brandtii
GTCTTCACAAGTCATTCCTGTCTGGCTCATGACCTCCACGATCAAGATTAACAACTCAAATGTATTTAAATGAGAACTGGGAGTTATTTTTCACATTAGATTTCATTTAAAAATGACAAATTACAAAATAGTAGCTGGAAAGTGAACCTGCTATGAATATTTACAAAGTCTGCCAACCAGAAATAAAGACAAAAGCTGCCTTTTCTTGTCACGTTGAAGTGAAAACAAACAAGACACGGAGGAGGGAGCAGGAGAGCCAATATAAAACTTCATTACATGGATGAAGACAAGGAGTTAGAGAGGTTTGAGATAATATAGGGCTGGAATTGGGTGATACACAACCCCTAAGAATTCTAATGAACATAGCCCCCAGGAACTTTAATGGAGTTCTTGTACATTTAAGGGCAATCATTTGGCTCATGGTGAATAGATCTAACTCTTGGCTTCCTAGCCAAGGAATATTAAAAATTTTAAATAAAAATTAAAAACAAGAGATTAACAAATGTTTCTCCCTAATGAAGTATGGTCTCATACTTCATCACCTTCATTGGCCAAACCATTATGTCTTCCTTGGTCCAATAACCTGGTGAAATATAATGAATAAAGACTGAAATTTCTTAGTTATTTTATGTTGGATATGTGTGCTTGGTTTTTACCTCTGAGTTTCACTGAAGTGGTTTCACATATGTGGTTTAAAAGCAGGTTGATAAATAGGAAAAAATGTTGAAGGGCACAGCTGGGCTGAGGGCTTTTACTTCCACATCAGTTTGAAGTTTTAAAAGTGGACTAAACTTTTAAAAACCAGAAAGTAACCTCAAAAATCTATCAGATCTGCTAGAGACCGCTTGAAAGGGAGGAAAGATTTGACAGAGAAGATGTGATGGCAGCAATAGGAATAAAAATAAAACCTTTTCATGTTTGTACCTCAGAGGTTTACACTTTCCATAAATTACAGTCTTCTCCAAATGTACGGTACATATAAATCCCTGGGTGTCTTGTTAAAATGCAGATTCTGCTTAAGCAGGTCTCGGGTGGAGCCTGAGCTTCTGCATTTTTAACCAGCGCCCGGCTGATGCCCATGTGGCTGGACTATAGACCATACTTTTAGGAATATGGGTGTAGAACACAAAATAGAAGCCAGGAGATTTGAGTTTAAGGGCCTCCTGTCGAATTAACCCATTAGGATTTGGGGCGTGTCCCTCAGCTCAGTTTTCCTGTTTGACAGATACTCTCTTGCCCTCGTGACCTCCTGGTTCACTGTGAAGCTAAAATTAAACAACATGCAAAAGTGCTTTGTGTCATGCAAAGAACAAAGAACAGGAGTATTATCACGGTCATTAAAAAGAAAATCATAAAGGATAAAATGACCTGCTGACAGACCTAAAGTGAAAGGCAGCATCAGGCTTAAAACCTGTATCGCCCGATTTTAAGCAAGTACTCTGAGCTTCCATGTGTTGCTACTTAAGGTAACATCAGGACCAGATCACTTCTATTTCCATCCATGTTGCTGAAATTTATTTCCAAAATACATTTACCTTCCTGTCTTAATGCATATATTACATTGAAATTTTACATTTGGGGTTGATGGGAGCGCTTGCATTTCCCTAGGTGGGTGGCGGTCACTGTTACTGCTGTAGTGCTCCCGGATGCTCCCAGGGGGCGATAGTAACACTCTGTGCACAGTCTACACAACACTTGTCAACAGGGTAAAATGCAATGGGGACTAGTATAGATACCCAAACCCATGAAAGAATTCAGTGGCATATCAATATGAAATAGATTACAGTGGTTCTCAACCTTCTGGCCCTTTAAATACAGTTCCTCATTTTGTGACCCAACCATAAAATTATTTTCGTTGCTACTTCATAACTGTAATGTTGCTACTGTTATGAATCGTCATGTAAATATCTGATATGCAGGATGGTCTTAGGCGACCGACCCCTGTGAAAGGGTCATTCGACCGCCAAAGGGGTCGCGACCCACAGGTTGAGAGCCGCTGAAATAGAATAATCAAGAAAGGTTTTTTGGAGGAGGATTATGGGTTTTGAGGTGTGCAGAAGAGGAAGAGAATGACTTAGGTAGCTGAGTAGAAGGTCAAGAACAATGCTGAGCAAAATCAGAGAGGAGGCTCAATTGAATGAGTGGCTTGTGATAGCACACCCAGTGTCAAGCTCTGTATCCAGATCAAGATAATCTTGTGTTAGGACGCTGAGGCCACCTCAACCCATGAAATAAGCAGGGAGGCCTGGAATACCGAGGGAAGGATTTCATATGCTTTTCCTCCTGACATATAGAGCCATTTGAAGAGTTTTAGCTTGGCCATAACAGAAGAAATGAAATTAGGTATTTTAATGGGATGTACCGGGGAGAATATTGAAAACATGGGTATTAGTAAGGATACCTTTAAAACTCATTTTTCTAGCAATGGATCCAGTAAAGTGAGTGAAATCCTAAACAAAAACTGTCTATCTACCTGTGCATGCTAAAAAAAAAAATTTTTTTTTAATTAAAGCAGAGCTCCTCTGGGTCATTTGTGTGATGGGGCTCCCAGACTGAACCCTCCTCAGAGGTTGAGCCCTCAGCCCTGTTGGGCTCCTTCTGAAGAAGCTACTGTAGTGTGATGAGTATCTAAGATAGAACGCTGGAACTAGAAATTCAAAGGAAACCTATCTAGAGACACAGTCTTACGAGAGAAGAACAGATCATTTGGTGGCTGTGCCTGAACCGGAGCCAGGCATTTTGGCTTCCAGTCCAGTGCTCTTTCACCTACATTCTGTCTCCAGGCCTGTTACTACTTGACGAGACTTGCCAAGGAGAAAATGCAAAACCCAACAAACTTATTAGTAATTTAGAAAGTAATTTAGAAACTTCTTAGTGGCTTCCTCTTATCTTCTGACACTGAGGTCTTCAAAGAGCATTTAGTGTAAAAACCTAGCCCCATATCCATTCTTTAATCTTATCTCTGAGCATTGAATTGATTGAAAAAGATGTTCTACTCAAAGTTCCAGATTTCTTGCTGTTGTTCCAAAGTCCTTCATTAGTATTTTAACAATGTCTCAAGAGAATTTACAAATAAATGGCCCATGCTGGTAGGTGTTAATTTATTTTTATAAAGAGATGGCATATAATGAGATTGAAAATTGTGTTAATGTCTATCAGATTATAAAATGTACAGAAAGACACCTCTCCAGTGAAACAGACTTGTTTCATTATCAGAAAACCACATACAAGGTGCATATGGACATTTTCAAATATACTCTAAGAAATTTAGTTATAAAGAAAACAAATGTGGATAAATAGTTATTTTTTTCCATTTGAAAAAAGGAATATATGTGTTTGAGTGTCTTGGAAACATCATTTCTGAAACCTGGGATCACAGAATCAAGAGTTCCAAGTTCTCCATAAATTCTCTGGGAAGCATCTCAGTGATTCAGAACTTAATACTGTCTTTTCTTTTTCTCAAGATTTTTAAAAGTATATTCTACAAGCTCCTTCCTTTGTTTTACTGTCCAAGAGCAAAGAAATTCCCTTGATGTAAACCCAACTATCTTCCTCCTTTAACGTATGCCCATTTTCTCTTGTTCTGGCCTTTGTGAACAGGGACAAAACATGTCCAATAACCTCCCCTCACCCACCACACAAGACTTCCACTCAAACATAGATGGCAAATCGATTAACTATTACTCATAGGACTTATTTTCATCTCTTTAACTACTTTAGGTTTCTTATGAAACCATGCCCAATTTCTCCACATACTTTATAAAAGGGGACTAACAAATTAGAAAAATTATTTAAATTTGCAGATGATACATCTTTTATTAACCTCCATACTCTACTAAAAAATGTTGTAATACAAATGACATTGAAATGCATTATCCACTGTAACCCGCTGATCAGAACTACTGCACTATCTATAGGTTATTTTTAGGTAATTAATGGTAATTATAATTAAAGGTATAATTAAATGAGTGCTCATTTGTGCCAGATACTGAATACCTTGCTATCAAATCCTGGCAACAACTCTAAGAGATGGGTAGTGTTATCCCAATTTTTCCCTGGGCTAGATTTCTAGAGATCTTAATTATGATTTCAGAACAAGTACCATATCAGTGCTATAAAGATGCATAGTCACAGACTCATGCATGCATGCATGGCATGGTCCATGTCTGGTGATTGCTGCAGGTCAGGTTTCTGAAATGGTTAAAGAGAATAAAATGGGGCAGAGAAAACTTACTGTGTTTAGCAGTATCTTGCAGAAAGCTTGCAGCCTTGAACACCGCATAGCCTAGATAACAACTAGACATCTGGCACAGGGAGAAGCCAATGACGGACCAGACCCTTACATCAGCAGAACGGCTTGCAGCCAGCAAGGATTAACAAAAGTCTGCCTCCCCTTTCAGTCTCGGCTGACTCCTTTTTGTTGGACTCAGCCCACCTGCACCCAGGTGCCTGAAATAAAAATCTCTTGGTACATTATGGCCTCATGTCATAGGTGCACAACCCCGGCCCACTCCGAACCTTTCGATTTCCAGATGAGGATTTGCACGCAGGAATTTCATTGGTGAAGGCTCTTGGGTTCAACGTGTATGGAAGAGTGAACAAAGCCAGGCAAGGCACTTGGAGAAGCTGGGCTGTGGTGCAGTCACAACAAAAGTCCCAGCCAACCCTACAGGTCCAACAAAGTTGTCCTGCATTGGGGTAAGGGCCTTTGTGTTCCCAAATAGACCAGTCATTGAATGTACACTGCTGCTCTGGGGCAGGTGGTATAACTTTGAGTAAGGCAACTCTTAAGCTGAAGGCTGGGGCAGTCTCCAAAAGAAGGGTCCCAGCTATGAGCTCTCAGCTGCCAACATTCCCAGAAGCTGGAGAAAGAGTGTCTTAGGACCTCAAGGGGGCAAGGGATCTGGGTGGGATTTCACAGCTCAACTATGGTGACTCTATTCTGATCCCCAACTTAGCATATGTTCTGTGTATGTATTTATGGATTTGCAAGTTACAGAAATCACATAGCGTTAACGCCAAAGAAATAAGATTGAGGGGGGGGGAAGAACTATAAATACTGCTTTGATTTATTACGTGTAGGAAATGAAGACTATCTATCTCGCCTTTCAGTCTCTCTCCGTTCACCTCATTTCTCTTGTTACCTGTCTCTGTCCCTTTTCTGTGTCACGTCCTCTCTGTGATACAACACACACTAATATGATGACTCTAAACAAAACATGACAACTTTGATAGCAAAGAGGGGAAACACAAGAGAATAATTTGAAATATTAACAGATAATTATTACCCAAGTGGATATGGCCATTTTTGAATAGTTCTGCCAATGATAATATATATGTCCTCAAAATGAAAGATACTATGAAGAATGAATAAACCCTATTAGCAGTTCTGCATCCTCAATAATTTGTTTTTTCCTCAATCCTTCCTCATAGATTTTATTTTTTAAACCATGTTAAAAAGGCAATTGCTTCAGGTTGGTTCTTGCCTACAAAGACAACAACAACAACAAAAAAAACCCCACAACAGCACAAATATTTATACTACTGATCATGAAGAGGAAGTTCTTTTTTATTTTCCATTTTGTAACAAGAACATTAAAAATGTTTTTTAAGCTTAAAATAAAAATTATTTATTATTTATCGCTATCTTTTTTTTATCCTCACCCAAGAATATGTTTTACCGATTGTAAAGAGAGGGGAAGGATGAGAGAGAAGAGAGAAAGAGAGAGAGATCCATTGCCTCCTGTACTCTACCCCACTGGGGATTGAACTCCCAACGTAGGTATGTGCCCTGACCGGGAATCAACCCAGCAACCTTTTGATACACGTGAAGATGATCTGAGCAACTGAGCCACACCAGTCAGGGTTTGATAGTTATCTATTTATTCATTATTTAGAATCTTTTAAAAGGCTAGAAAGGCAACGACTAGCAGGAATAGTTTATTTGGGTATGAATTTAAAATAGATCCCCAGGGGATAACGAATCCAGCTTATATAATGGGAAAATGTGAAGAGTCATTAATTCATATTATGCTGCCTTGCTATTCTATTAACAAATGCAAAAATAAATTCTCTGGTCACCATTCTCATTTTAACATGAGCAGCAAGATATTAGTGTAGAAGCTAGAGTTCAAAAAGTTAATAATAAACCTGAATCAAGAATAATTTCGAAGCTACTCAAACAACAAAAGGCAGTGGAGAGTGAAAATTCAAATGTAGCAGGACATTATCTGATTAGAAATCCATTGTCATTGTCCTCCACCAAAAACGGCCCACAAATTGCTGATGTAGTCTCTGACCTCTATAATACGACTGCATTTGTATCAAAAGTTGGTGGCTCAGCATTTCCTCTCCCCTTTCTTTTTTAAAATCCCACACGACCGAAAGGCATAGGGTAACGCATTTCACTGTAAAATATGATTTGAGCCTGTTGGAAGACTGCCCATTCAAAAGTGTCACCCTGGCAACTCACCTATGGCTTCTACTTCCTGCTAGAAGTTTCCCAGGAACAACCCTCCTCCAGCAGAATTCTGTGCTTTAATCACAGGGTGGGAAGGAGGGCAGTCTTTGAAGTGGCAACTCCAAAGCCAACATAAACTCTACCCATTGTTTTGTTGCATAATGGTACTTGTAACACTCACTCTGGAATGAGCAGCCACCCAATACTGGTGCATTCTGTACTTTGGCCACGGTGAGACGGTTCAGAAGAAGACCCTACCACTAAACAGCAGTGAAAGTGAAAGCTGTTTACCAGCCCTGATACTAACTGTGTTCACTGTCTTCATATCTGTCCATCCCTGTGCATGTCGTCATTCTGCCCACGTAGCCAAGCTGGCCAGAGGGCAAACATGCCAGACAGTGCCACCCACAGCTCTCAGCCCTTACCAAGTGAAGGGGGTATCACTGCTTCCACTGCCAGGTCCAAAAACACAAGCTGCCAAGGCTCTCATGTTTTGGGGACATCATATTAGTATGTATCTCTCACACAGAGTATGAGTGAGACAGGAAAAGAGGCCCAGAGACAGAGACAGAAGAGGCATAAAAAGAGCCCCCACTCCCAACCCCCCCACCCCCAAAGAAAAGAAGAAAAGAAAGAGACCAAATCAGGGAGACATATTTCTTGTGTCTTGCACAGAAAGGAGAGGAAACTCCTTTTGCTACAGGCAGCTTTCGGGATGAGTGAATCATGTTTTGTACACGCACCCCGACAATTTCCAGCCCACTGGTTTCACAGCAATGACTGACCATTCTCTGAATTTCAGAGAACAATTCATTGTCCTTGAGACCACCTACAACTTGCATGCATGTGACATCATTCTAAGTTACACCAACTCAGCATTTCCATAAAATTTCTGTACATAAAAGTCATAGGGAATTGTAATGTATTTGAGCAAGTTAGAAATATCTTGTGCTTAAAAGTGTTAGTTTTATAATAATTGATGAGTGTCTTTGCTATGTGTGAAAGTTATCTTTTATCTAAAGGGGGTTAAAACGGAAAAAAAAATTAGGATGTTTCACAAAACTAGATTGTGCAGCCAGGCCAGTACTTGCATTGTTAGTGAATGTGCCTAATCTTTGTTACTGAAAGTACCTACTGGGGGAGAACATGGCGTGAAAATGGATGTTGAGATGATTGTCCTTCTTCAACTAAATTTTAAACACAAGTGGTTTTGATTCTCTCCCAATCCTTCATTTTTGTAGTGGA
The DNA here is from genome assembly GCF_000412655.1 of Myotis brandtii. Lineage (NCBI taxonomy): Eukaryota > Metazoa > Chordata > Mammalia > Chiroptera > Vespertilionidae > Myotis > Myotis brandtii. Next base: position 712,145 of record NW_005354120.1, read on the forward strand.
ACCAGTACAGATAAGTAAAAGATGCCAAAAAGAAAATACCTGTTAAAAAGTTTAAACGAATAAAACCTTAATCAGAGCCAAAATTATTAATGCAAAATCTGTTGAATGCAGAGTGACTAGCCAAAGCAAACGCCATCAGTATGAACTGATTTCCTTAATTAAATTTCCTATTTTAAGACATACAGATAAATTCACAGTTCAATAAAGATTTGGAATAAGAGAAAAAAAAAACGATGAAGTGAGCCCTAGCGGGTTCATGTAGTGGTTAGAGCATCCACCTGTGGACTGAAGGGTTGAGGGTTCAATTCCGGTCAAGAGCAGGTTCCTTGGTTACAGGCTTGATCACTGGCCAGGAGTGATGTGTGATCATCAATTGATGTGTTTCTCTAACATCGATGTTTCTTTCTCTGTCTCTCCCCCTCCCTTCCGCTCCTTCTAAAAATCAATGGAAAAAATATCCTTGGGTGAGGATTAACAAAACAAAACAAAAAAGGTGAAGTGATAAGGGCAGAATGAGTTTCAACAGACCAGGGCTCTGGCTTCAGCTGTTAGTATTAAATAAGTTGATTAAATTAATTAATTCACATTAATTCTCTTGTGTATAAAAATGAAAGTGATAAATTAGCTGATCTTTAAAATTTCTGAAAAGATGGTAGGTAGTGAAGTGGACTACAGAAAGGGAGCATTTTCTAATTTTCCAAAAGGTCTTATAGAAAAAAGTAAGGTACGGTCATGTTAACCTAGTAAGATTCACTCAAAATAGTACTATTGTAAGTATTATTTGAATTTAAAATTTTTGCCCATGACATTCCCTCACAGAAGGCTCTGAGTAATGTATTTCAGAAGTCTAACTTGGGTGAACTTGCTCTCAAACAGTACAGTCTTTGTTACAACAGGCCCCTTAATGACATTCTGGGTTGATGCTTGGAAGACCCACAGTGTGTGTGGGGGAACCCTGGCACTACCCCACTGACAGATGCAAGAAGGATCCCGCTTAGTCTCCCTTATGCAGTGTTCAAATCCTGGACAGAGCAATGCAAGTGAGGAATTGATGAGGAACCGTGATTTATATAGAAAAAGAACAGTATCTTGAAAGACAAAGCACCTTTTTAAAAATAATTTTTGTAACTACTGTGAATTAAAATAGAAAATGGACCAGCTTACAACTCTTCTAAATTTTAGGGTTTGCACTGTTTTGTAAAACTGGTTTCAATTTACTTTTACCAAACTAGAAAAAGTTACCACGTAAGTCCCTAGGAAAAATCTTAACTTATTATGCCAAGAAAATAATACCAACAAGTACAGATATAAATGAAATAATAGGTAATAGCAACATGAAATGGAAATTAAGAATGTAGTGAGATGGTTTTTTTTGATACTGAATAATATTGAAGGCTTCGGTACAAAATCAAATTTATATTTTAAAAAATGATTTTTAACTATTGTATGTAACTCTCAAATCAATGTTTTTAGCCCTAGACCCTCCCTAACAATTACACTTGCAACTGCCTGAAGGACATTTCTATGTAAATGTCACATATTTACCTCAAAGTTTTCTTCTCCCCAAAGATAAGTTCTCTTTTCTCCTAAATTCCCTTTATGGCAGAGGTTCTCAACCTGTGGGTCGCGACCCCTTTGGGGGTCGAACGACCCTTTCACAGGGGTCGCCTAAGACCATCGGAAAACACTTATAATTACATATTGTTTTTGTGATTATTCACTATGCTTGCTTTAATGTTCAACAATTGTAACGAAAATACATTCTGCACATCAGATATTTACATTACGATTCATAACAGTAGCAAAATTACAGTTATGAAGTAGCAACGAAAATAATTTTATAGTTGGGGGTCACCACAACATGAGGAACTGTATTAAAGGGCGGCGGCATTAGGAAGGTTGAGAACCACTGCTTTATGGCATCATCATGCTCTGTCACTCAGGTCAGAGACCTGAGAATCCCAAGTCCTAACATTTTCTCACTTCCAGTGCCCCAACTATCACCAAACCCAGCACATTCTAGCTCTTTCACATTTCTCTCTTTCTCTGTTCCTCACTGTTTCTACCCTAATTCTAGCCCTCCCATCTTTTCCCCCAAATCATTACAAAACAAATCTTCCTCCCTTCAATCTTACTCACCCCCAGCTCTTTCTCTACACTCTCTCCAGGTTAACACACCTAAAATGCTAATGATTGCCAGCTTAAAACTCCTCGGTGCTTACACACACACACACACACACACACACACACACACACCACACACACACACACCCCATACCTAGAACAACTTATTATTTCCACATATGGGTTTCACACCCCTATCCCACTGCTCCTGTCTGCAATACCCTCCTCCCTGCTCTTTAGCTGGCTCACTCCTATTTACCTCTCAAGGGCCATTTCAGGGTCACCTTGTCCAGGCAGACTGCTTAACACACACAAACCTCCAACAGCAGGCTGTGTTTGATGCCTTTTTCATTCCTTAATGCACTCTCAGTATACTTTTATCATATTGGAGTTGAGCATATTGATTTATTTGCTTGTCTCTTGAAATTTGACAGATATTCCTGAAAGGTAAGTGCTTATCACCTTTGCTTCTTGAAATCCTAGCAAAGTTTATTGAATCAAATTAAAAATGAATCAAACTATGGAAGAAAATAGATGGGAGGATATGTAGAGAGTTATAAATGTTTAGAAATAGTCATTGTTTTCCTTACTTATGCAAATATAATTTCATGGCTTTGCAAAGTGCTTTCATATAATTTATATTGTTTGATCCTTGAAACAATCCTTAGAAGGCAGGGTAAGGTCGATATGAAGGCTCATACAGTAGCTCCCCCACCTCTCATTGTTTTGCTTCCCACAGTTTCAGTTACCCAGGGTCAGTCACGGTCCAAAAATATTAAATAAAATAATTCCAGAACTAGACCACTGACAAGTTTTAAATCTCACGCCATCCCCATCCATCTCTCTGGGCATGTGAATCATCCCTTTGCCCCAGCATGTCCATGCCCGCTAGTCATTTGGTCTTCTTCGTGGTTATCAGATCGACTATCATGGTAACTCGGTGCTTGTGTTCCAGTAACCCCTCCTTTTTTCTTTTAAGAATAGTTTAATGATTTTTAGAGAGCAAGGAAGGGAGAGGGAGAGAGAAAACATCAATGGGCTGCCTCCTGCATGCCCCCTCTAGGGGATGGAGCCTGCTACCCAGGCATGTGCCCTTGACAGGGAATCGAATCAACAACCTCCCTGGGCACAGGTCAAGGCCCAACCAACTGAGCCATACAGGTCAGGGCCAGTAACCCTTATTTTACTTAATAATGACCCCAATGTGGTGATGCTGGCAATTCAGATATGCCAAAGAGAAGTCATAAAGCACTTCCATTAAGTTCGTATGTATAGGAAAAAAACATAGTAAGTATGGGGTTTGGTACTATCTGCAGTTTCAGAGATCTGCTGGGAGTCTTGGAATATTTCTCCTATGGATAAGGGGGCACTACTATACATAAGACATTTCTCTGAGAAGGAAATGTTATTGATTTTTTTAAAGTAGGTGTGTGTGTGTGTGTGTGTGAGAGAGAGAGAGAGAGAGAGAGAGAGAGAGAGAGAGAGAGAGAGAAGTCTTCTTAGGTCAGAACTGCAATGTCAAATAAAGTAAATTCCTGTTTGGTCAAAATAGCCAATTGATTTCCTTTATAACTTCTAAAACAGTCTCCTAAAAAAAGAAAAACTCTCAATTCTGGATAGAGAATTTTCAACACCCTAATCCTCTATCCACTCTTTTTTTAAGAGGTATATTTCAGAATACAGAACAACTCATTTAGATTTCTAAATACAAAACAAGAACTGATGGGCCCTCACCTTTGGAAGATCTGCTGGGCCAAGGGTTTCCTGAACGTTTCCCTGATTTTTGAAACTGTCTTTTTCTCAGGATGATGCCAACAGCTGAGAGCAGCTTTGGTGAAAGTCTTCAGCAAACAAGGGTGAGGACTGCTGAAGAAGAGTATCACAAAGACTCCTGAAAAAGAAAAAAAAATCAGAACAGTGAAAAATTGTTTGGGGTTAGTTTATTCTATTGACCTGAGATTTCATTCTATTATCCTGCTACAATTGACAAGGAGAACTTAATACATATTAAACTCCATGATTAAATTTGAACTAAGGTTTACTGTATTTAAGGACCTCAATGATTAAGAAACTTTAAGCAATTTAACGGCAACAGGTAATGAAATAAAGGTAACATAATTCCAATTACATTTTGGTCTGAATGATCCCTAAATAGCAGGAAACACGCTATACACAAATCAAAAAGGGAAAAGAAGCCCTTGATTTTAGTCTACTCTCATACTTCATGGGAATACACCATGCTTTATAATCACATCAACACACAGGCCACGGCTGGGAAGAATCTAATACAGACTTAAAAGAACAAACAATGAAGAACTAAGTATTTGATCAAGGTTGACGATGCCAGAGAGGAACTCAGCAATGCAATTACATTTTACAGGTGGCTTAGAAGGCAGTGGGGAAAGAGGCATCTGGGAATAAGGAAAACAAGCATAAGGTTAGAGTAGAACTACACAGAGTGAAACCTTAATTAAACAGAAGTGCTTGAGTAGTGTGTTTGTTTAATACCTCCCTTTAATGAAAAAGGGTGAGAGTCACAGAAAGGATTGTTTAGAAAGTCTCTTTGAAACCAGAACTTGGGGTTAGTCTGTGGTGAGAAGAGCAGAAGACAGGAGATCCGGACCTGCCTCCACTGCTCACAGCCTCACCCAGGCTTGCCAAGTGCTTGATGTTGTGGCCACATTCGCACCACAGGGAGAGCTTTCAAAAAATATTGATGGCTTGGCCCCCACACAGGCCAAGTAAATCCTTGGCCAATAAATCAGAATTTCAGGTGGGATGGAGCCCAAGTATAGTTTTTTGTCGTTTTTTTTAAATAGAGAAAGTCAGAGATGTTCTTTGATCACTCATCTAGCTCTAACATGGTCTTTTCCACATATTTTGCACCTCATAACTCAAGTTTGTTTTAAAAACAAATTCAATTTAAAGTAATAGTATCCAAAATTTAAAAACCCAGTCCTAGCCAGTTTTTCTCAGTGCTTAGAGCATTGGCCAGTGGACGAAGGGTTGTGGGTTCAATTCCAATCAAGCGCATGTACCTCGGCTGTAGGCTTGACCCCTGGCCCCGCGCCATGTGCGGGAGGCAACCAATTGATGAGTCTCTTTCACACTGATGTTTCTCTCTTTGTGTGTCTCTCCCTCTCCCTTCTATTGTCTCTAGAAATCAATAGAATCAGGTGAGGATTAATAACACAACAAAAATTTTTAAATCCCAGTAAAATTAAATAGTTCCCCAATTTTCAAGAGGCAGTGACAGGCTCTGAGATGTACAGTGACTTATGCAAGGTCTGAGCAAACTCCAGGACAGAATCAAGTCCTCTGGGGAGGATAAAGTGGGATCATGAACTGGGCTGGACATAACTCTATTTCAGCCTAGAGTGGGCACGATCAGAAGAGGTGGAGCCACACTGATGACAGGGTACGGATGCTATGGCTGTGTGGGCAGAGGGGAGCCTAACCTCAGGGTTGCTGCCCCTTAAGGAATAATAAGGATAAAAATAATCCTGGTAGCTAAATTATTGAGCACTCCAGAGGAGCTGGAGACTGTGCTAAGAAAGAAGGGCTTTAATCCTCACAAGAACTCTCTGACCTAAGTACTATTATTATCTCCAATTTATAAAAGAGAAGCTGAAGCCAAGAGAGCTTAGTCCTATCTCCAAAATAGTGGAACTAGAATTATAAAGAGCTGGTCTCTCTCCTAACCATAAATTGCCTTGAGGGAATGCAGTTAACAGGCAGCTAGAGGCAAGGCTACTCCGCCCTTGTAGGCGCTTTGTCTTCTTTTGTCACAATGCATTTTCTCACACTGGAAAGTGGAAACAGAAGCATCCAGGAGTCTTCCCAGTGCTTTCAGGTTTCCTCAGATTAAAGAACTAATTTGTTTGGGAAAGGATTAACATTTCTCCCTTCACCACACACACACACACACCCCCCCCCCCCCCCCCCCCCCCCCACTTCCAAATTGATAAAGTTTGAATGCTGAGATTTCATTACGCTATTTTGGAGAAATCAGCTCAGGCAACTATCAGAAGAGTCATCACTGAAATCTGTCCTAAATGACTCAGTCCATCATGACATAGGAGTGTAAAAGCTGAGCTAAAATCTCTGGAACATCATTTACAATTCATTTGGAAAAAACTCACCAAACTTTCTTAAGCTCACCTAAATCATCTTAGAGAAGTATCTTTGTTGCAGTATGCTGTTTCATTATATTTACATTATGTAAATCATTTCCTTTCTTTAAAGTATTGTTATTAGCCTTAGTTGGTTAGGGCACCATCCCGATATCCCAAGGTTATGGGTTCAATCCCTGGTCAGGCAACATACAAGAATCAACCAATGAATGCAAAAATAAATAGAACAACAAATTGATGCTTCTCTCTCTCTCTTCATTTCTCTCTCTCTCTCTCTCTCTCTCTCTCTCTCTCTCAAATCAATAAATAAAAATGAAGGTTTTATTTTCACCCCATCCCATTAATATGTTACCTTTATCGAATGTGGTTCATTATTCCAACCTGCTCAAAACTCTGGCTTCTCAATTCTGTCCTTCCAAATATTTTTTATGCCTCTCACCTTCATGTTAAATTAGGTAAGCATGCCATCTAAAATAATGTTCATGCTATCATAAAAATTGGATACTATTTCACAGAGCAGTCAAGGACACATGCCCGGGTTGCGGGCTGGATCCCCAATCAATGTTGCACTCTCACATCAATGTTTCTCTCTCTCTCCCTCTCCCTTCCTCTCGAAAAATCAATAAACTATTATTTTTTTAAAAAGAAAACCTAATAGTCAATAAATTAAAATAAATTTATTTTAGTGCCGAAGTCATTACTTAAAATTAATAATTACCAATTCTCCAAATAGACTGCAAACCATCCTGAAGATATAAATAGCTACATAAACTGACATGTCCAAACAATCCATTTGCTGAATCGAGGTTTTACTATTTATTTGGTAGAGATTGCAAAACCCAGGAGAATTAGGTTCCAGCATCATTAGAAAAAATTAGGCCATAGTTGAGATAATTGGCAACATGAACTTTGTAGTTAGAGTAATTACCTGTGCAGCAGACCAAGAAGTTATGTTTGAGAAGCATATTGCAAAAACAGAGCCAAGTTAGCTTCATCCTTCCCTGAGGCAATCATGGAAATTAGCAAAATCTGTCATTTTAGGTCATCTAGTACACTCCTGCCAAAGTGAAATTGTTTCCCAAAGATCTCAACTGCTTTGTCTAATTTACCTTTCAATTAGCCTGGGATCTCTTCTTATAGCTAAAAGCCCCACACTGAAGAGCTTTTTTAAGTTCTTGTGTCTGCTTTTTTAGTTTTTCTGTCTCTGTCATTACTGTCAGGGTGTCAAACTCCAATTTCTCATGGTGGTCAGTGAGCCTGCCTAGAGTAACCAAACCTTCTTCACTATTCTAATTGGATACTTGTGGTCCTCCTAGGACAGTGATGGCGAACCTTTTGAGCTCGGCATGTCAGCATTTTGAAAAACCCTAACTTAACTCTGGTGTCGTGTCACATATAGAAATTTTTTGATATTTGCAATCATAGTAAAACAAAGACTTATATTTTTTATATTTATTTTATATATTTAAATGCCATTTAACAAAGAAAAATCAACCAAAAAAATGAGTTTGCGTGTCACCTCTGACACTTGTCTTATAGGTTCGCCATCACTGTCCTAGGGCAAGGGAAACAAAAGAGAAAATAAATAGGACTACGTCAAAATTAAAAGCTTCTGCACAGCAAAAGAAACCATCAACAAAATGAAAAGGGAGCCCACTGTATGGAAAAACATATTTGGCAATGATACATCTGATAAAAGGTTAATACCCAAATTATATAAGGAACTCATACAACTTAACAAAAGCAAGTAAAACAATCCAATTTAAAAAATGGACAAAGGACCTAAATAGACACTTCTCCAAAGTGGACATACAGATGACCAAGAGACAGATGAAAAATGCTCAGAGTCACTAATTATCAGAGAGATGCAAATTAAAATGACAATGAGGTATCACCTCACACCTTTCAGAATGACTATGGTCAACAAATCAACAAATGACAAGTGCTGGCCAGGATGTGGAGAAAAGGGAATCCTAGTACACTGCTGGTGGGAATGCAGACTGGTGCAGCCATTATGGAAAGCAGTAGGGAGTTTCCTCAAAAAATTAAATATGGAACTGCCATTTGACCCATTAATCCCACTTCTAGGAACATATCCTAAGAGATCTGAAACACCAGTCAGAAAGAATATATGCACACCTATATTCATAGCAGCATAATTTACAATAGCTAAGATCTGGAAACAGTCCAAGTGCCCCTCAGTAGATGAGTGGATAAAAAAAGCTGTGGTACATTTCACCATGGAATACTATGCAGCAGTAAAAAAAGAAGGATCTCTTACTTTTTGAGACAGTATGGAAGGACCTGGAGAGTATTATGCTAAGCGAAATAAGCCAGTCAGAGAAAGACAAGTATCACATGATCTCACTCATATGTGGAATCTAAAGAACAAAATAAACTGATGAACAAAACACATCCAGAAACATAGAAGCATGGAACAGACTGTCAGATCTCAGAGGGAAGGCAGGATTCGGTGGGTTGGAAGAAAGAGTTAACCAAAGAACTTGTATGCATATATGCATAACCCATGGACACAAACAAAAGTGTGGTGAAGGCCTGGGGTGGGGTTGAGGGGGTGGTGCGGGCTACATGAGGTCAATGGGGGAAAAAGGAGGACATCTGTAATACTTTCAACAATAAAGATTTTTTTTAAAAAAGACATAATAATACCATTTTGTGTTGTATGGCATTCTGTGGTTTATTTTGCACACAAGTAACCTCACTTAATACTGAAAAATAAGTATTTTCTTGACATTTTACAGACAGCGTTTCAGTAAGAGTAGGTGACTTCACAATAATTCATCACAGCTAGTAAGTGTCAAAGTCAGGACCCCAGCGGCAAACTTTGTGATTCTAAGTCCACGTTACTTCCACCAGCCCACAGCTGCATTCACTGTTTATGCAGAGTGAATGACTACAAAGCAACGTGTGCATGTAGTTACTTTTGAAACTGGCTGGCATGTGTTTGGTCTTCATAATCGTACGAGGTGAGCAATTCTATTATCTAATAGAGCAGAAAACTGGGACACAGGAAGTGACCAATGACCCTCGGTTGTACGGCTAGCACGTGGAAGAAAGTGATAAATACTCGGAGAGCAGTGCCACCCGGAAGAGACATGGAGGAAGTCACCAGGTCTGTTGCTAGGAAGAACACTAAGCAAGTTTGGGAACGTTTTCTACCGTTTCCAGCACAGCGAGACTTTTCTTCTCTTGTAAATCCTGTGAGAAGACACTGGCACTGGAAATGAGAGAAGGATGGCAATTCCAAGAGAAGAGGGACATGTGATGCTTCCCTTTCTTTCCTCCATGACTGTGAGCGACTTGGCAGCACCCAGAGCTCCAGCGGATGACTTCACCTGGGCTGTAACACTTGCTGCATATGTTTTCTACAATTTCCAGTTCTTTGGACAGATCACACTGGTTGAGCAAAGCAGAGAGAAAAGACCTTTGGCGCACAGGGCCTTATAATTGTAGTTGGTGACTTTGTAGTTACTGCCCGCGAGACTCATAAACCAAGATTTGGCAGTTTGCTGGGACGCCAGCTTGAATCACGCAAATTTGCTGGCTGCTAGGCACTCACACCTCAGTGTAGTACTCTGAACTAGTTTTCAGGTACGGAAAGAGGGAGCCAGTTCAAAAAAAAAAAATGCATTCAGTGAGTAACTTTCAGGGCCCAGATATAAGACTGAAGGCTTCTTTCAATCTTCAATAATTCCCTAAGGTGGCCATTGTGCCATATGAGCATATCAAGGCATAGAGAAATTCAGTAACACACCCCAAAGTCAGAGAACTTGTCCATGTCAGAGATGGGATTTGAACCTGGTATGAGGGGAGGGGAGAGAGCCACTACATGAGAGATAAAACTTTGTTAATGTTGGAAAGGCAGTTAAGTTTAGATCTGAGATATATGTAAAAAAAACACACAGGGCTGCCCTGGCTGGGTAGCTCAGTTGGTTGGAGAGGCATCCTGTACACCAAAAGGTTGCAGGTTCAATTCCCAGTCAGGGCACACACCTAGGTTGTGGGCTTGATCTTCAGTCGGGGTGCATATGGGAAGCAACCCTGATCAATGTTTCTCTCGCCTCTCTCTCTCTCTCTCCTCTTTCCCTTTCCTCTGTGCCTCAAATCAATATCCCTGGGTGAGGATTTTTTAAGAGCCTACCAAAAACCCCACAAGGCACTTCATGGACATATGTTCCACAGGAAAAGCCAGAAGCCTCTACAAACCTTTCCATGTTCTTGCCCCCAAACCTCAGAATCCAGTCCCACAGGGCCTGCTGTGTCCCAGAAGCTTAGAGGTAGAGGGAGAAGTGTGTCAAAGACAGGATTTGCCTGGGCTCCGCTGATAAAATACATGGGGATCCAGAGGAGGAAGAAAGCACTTCCGGCTGAGATCAGGTAGTAAACTACTAACCACCTCATTGGCAGTGAAAGGAAGGAGCGAAGTGGAATGGTGACCCAGGCAGCAGCAGAGATGAGAAGCCAGAGGAGATCTGAGCGCATTTGAAGGTTCGGAAGACAGATATAATACGGAAACACAGGGAGAGAATTAAGCTGCAAGTGGCAAAAGTAGTGGACGGCGCCAAGGCTCAGTACATGGGGCTTGGTGAAAGGGACACACGCATAAGTAATTTAGGGAGTTCCTACTGCTCTTTAGCCACTTCAATTACCTCAACATAGGAGTGTATAGATTCATTTCACCTCTTCTCCCTGGGGGAGGATACTCCTCAGATGGAAGCACTTCTGAAATTAGTCTTCAAGAACTAATGCGACATGCAGCCCATGTGCAGAAATGTGCTTATTTGCACACTGCCCTGTCCTCTTACGAAAAACAGCTGGAGTCGGTCAAAATGAAACGAAATGCCATCACACCTCGACTGTAATACAAATGCCTTGCAACCTCGAACTTGATAGGATAAACAAAACAAAATGTTTTTCATGACTCTGAAAAGCAACTGAACTAGTTCCAATTTCAGCAGGGTTTTGTTTATTTTGCTCAGCTCCCTTTAAAAAACATTTAGTGAGGGCTTACTGGGTGACACACTAGTTTGAAGCTGGAATGCTAATTACATTTGTTTTTGTTCCTCGTTCTGTCTGGATTGTTTTAGATGGGGTTTATTTTTATTTGAGGGAAGTTTTAAAGCTATTTTTAAATAATGTTCATATTTTTCTCTGATTAAAAAAAGTGTTTTTATTTTTCAAAACATGAAAAGTACAGAATTTTTTAAAATGAAGAACAAGTGTTTTCTTCCACCACCAAACATAAAAATTGTCAATATTTTGGTGTTTGTCTTGCAAGTGTTATATTTTTCCTGTATGTATATGTGACTGCATTTTTTAAGAAAATATATACTTTATTGATTTTTTACACAGAGGAAGGGAGAGGAATAGAGAGTTAGAAACATCGATGAGAGAGAAACATTGATTCAGCTGCCTCCCGCACACTCTCTACTGGGGATGTGCCCGCAGCCAAGGTACATGCCCTTGACCGGGATCGAACCTGGGACCCTTAAGTCCACAGGCCGATGTTCTATCCACTGAGCCAAACAGCTTAGGGCTGTGTCTGCATTTTTTAAAGTAGCAGTTGTATCATGCAGTGTGCATGGATCCAGTAACTTGCTGTTCTCACTTAACAATATAAAATGAACATTTCTCCAAGTTATTAAATATCCTATAATTTCAGTTTTAGTTTCTGCATAATATTTCACCATATAAAAATCATATTCATTTAATCAATTTTCTAATACTGGCCATTAATACTATTTCGTTGGCTAACTTTTTATATCATTTTCTAAATATGCACTATTTTACTAGCACTGGCTGAAAAATAGCCAGTAAAATTCTTACACAATTGCTATATGGAGCATTATTCAATGGGAGGGTTTCAGGCGGGTGCCTGCTCAGAGCAGCACCAGCAGACATCCTGCCTGGTCCCACCTTTTCCCATCCCAGCCCTCCCCTCCCCGGTTGCCACACATCTGTACTTTGGCAATGAGTAGTCTACTCCATTACATATGATCAGAGGCACTGGCTGACCCTTAACCCAGATTATTTTAAAAGCTTGAATTCTCATGAACATATCAGAGCAGGACAGATGAACCAAGTGGCCCTCAAACCCAGACTGTGTGTGGAGACAGTTCTCCCTGGGACAGAGAGTTCACGGGTAACACTGATAGAAAGCCTCGCATAAAATAACGATAATGTTTCTTTTTGTCATATGTGGTCAAATTATGCCTCAAAAAGAGTCATACTATGTCTCAAAAGAAACAAAGGGCTAGATGTGAAATTATCAATAATGACTTTCTTTTGTGTTATTATTATTAAATATTAGGTAAGAAGAACAGCTCATGATTCTGAGTCTCCACTGTAATAGTTCTCAACCCTGCTGTTCATTTTAAATATGTGTAGTTGTATGTGAATTATAGCTCAATAAAGCTGTTAAAAAATTAAGACCCAGGTGCCCAAAACCCACACCTGAGATTCTGATGTAACTGGTCTTGAGTGGGGTTCCTAATGTGAAGCCAACAACCATTGATCTACCATGTCGTGAATCTTCCCAAATTAAAATTAATCAATTCATTGATATAACTGATATAAAATTGGTAAGAGAATTATTTTTAAAGAAGTGATTTTGTCATTTTCAAGTACAAAGAATAACAAATCTGCTATTTTAAACAGTACTACCCAGAAAAAAAATTTAATTTTGCCTTAATAATTTGTAATAACTCATTAATCAAACTTTAAAGAGCCTGCTAGAGGGCACCATCACCCCCCTCCTGACATCTGAGGCTCTATGCCAGTTCAATCTATAGATACCGAGATAGCTTCACATCATAACAAAATAGCCAAGCCTTCTTAATAGAGAAAATTAATCTTCAATATTCACTCACATTTACTCTGTTATTAATAAGAAACTTCTAACATAATTAGTGTTGGCTTTGAGTGCAGTTTGGAGCTGCACCCAGCTGGAAATGGGCCATAGGGTTTCATTCCTCACCAAGGCTGAGCACTCTCTGAAAGGGACCAGAAGAAAAGAAATGGAACCAGCCTTCATTCAGAAAGAAACGGTCTAAGTTAACTGGAATGACTGTGTGTGGTCGCGGGGACAGAACTATGGCTGCCACAGTTCCTCGTCACCTCCGGCCTCCATACGGCACCACAAAATGGAAGTCACAAATAAATGAAGCACTCTGGGTGGGGAACGAGAGGTGTGGCATGTCCCGGGAGCTGCTGGCGGTGAGGCAAGATGCCAAACACCTGACCAGATGAAAATGCAGCTGAGAAGCAGCAGAATTCAACTGCTTTAGGCACAACGAATGCGTGAACATCAAGCAGGAATTCAAGAGTAAGGTTAGGGTCCATGACTGCAGAGTATTCAGAGAAACATAAACTGGAAAAAGGTATGATTTCCAGACTGCTGACCACTATCATGATTTTAGGTAAAATTAAGTAATATTGAACTTGTTTTTTTCTCAATAGAAATAGATGAAATAGTTTATATCCCTTACAGGGAAAAAAAATGTAAGATCAACTTGCAACTTTCTCTCAGCTCCATGCCTGATCCCTCCTCTTAACAGCCAGGATAGACAGCTACACTCATACTAAAAACTGGGGGCTCCTCTTGACACTTCCTCCCCAAACTTCCCCACCTGTTGACACCCACTGTTGGCCTCTCTTCAGAGCCTCTTCACACCCCTGCCTGGATTAGTTTTCAATTCCATTTTCACCCCAAATGCCATTTCTCAGATCACCCCAGTCTCTAGGCACCATGCCTGCAGACCAGGTCACCCGTCTTCATCCCAGTGCCCAGATCAGGGTCCAGGAACAAGTTTTTTGGTGGGGGAGCCACAATGCTTTAGCCACTCCCTCCACCGCATACTGTTCTAAACGTTTGAACATCACCTCATGAGAGACAGGCAATGAACCCTCACTTCAGTGGTGAGAAATTCAATTTTAACAGAATTTCCCGAGGCAAAAGCAATCCTTATGCCCATAGAAATTGTGAACACAAAGCTATGGTTACCTTACCTTGCAAGATACAATAATATGCATAGACTTTTGGAAGAAACCTAGATTCTAAAACTATCTATATTATCATTTCTAATTCATTACCAAACTTGAAACAAAAACAAAAAAATTATACACACACATGCACGCACACACACATTCTTCCTATTATATAGTCCTTTTTACAAAGCTGTGTTTGGTTAATTTCCAACTCCTATTATAGCGTCCTTTTTACAAAGCTGTGTTTGGTTAATTTCCAACTAAATCAAGCCAAGTATATATCTATCTTTCGCTTATTTCTGCCACTGCCCTGGGTTGGTTTTTAAATCATTACAAAAAGCAGAATGCTGAATCATTAAAAAACAGATCTAGACTCAGAAAAGCCAGCTCAGCACAGAGATTTCTGACTCAGGAAAGCTCCAAATCCATATTCTTACAGTGCATTTTAGTCCAAATGTTACAACTGAGTAGACCTTGAATTTCAAGTTAACAAACTCCATTAACGGATAGACACAAAAACATAAGCCCATGTGCATATACTAAACAGCCCATGATTAAATTTTGGTCTGTTTTCTTGTGTAGTGATTCTGATCACTACAACTGTATTTCACTAAATTTTTTATAAAGGAAAGCCCTGTTATAGTCGTTTCAGTATAAATTGATACTCAATATATAGACCTTTAGAGCATTACAAGCCGTTTCACATGAAGCCTGGAGGATAGTTTTCCTGGAGAAGAGACAGAGGTGAAACATGAGAGTGCTCTTTAAAAATGGGATGGGCACCCAGGAGTACAGTAGCTGACAATCCCCTCTGCCAGTGAAGCTCCCCCGGGCACTTGGAGAAACACACTGATGCTTGGGCCCTTCTCCCAGAGACCTAATTGGTCTAGGGTGGGGACTGGGCCTTCATCAATTTTTAAAGCTCATTCTAATGTCTATTAGAAGTAAAGCATCCCTGGAGGTAGGTTCTACTTCAATAGAAGACTAAGAACTCTGTACCAAGTGGAACTGTTCAAGGAAAGAACAGCTCACCTCCTGGGAGGGTGGGGGGTGGGGGGAGGACGGATTAGTCCCCTGTCACAGCAAGCTAGGAAGGAGGGGCTCCATATATATCTAAGCCCCAATCAGGGACCATGGAAAAAGGGGTCCTAAAATCTTTGAAACGGATTGTTTCTTCTATAGTAGTTCTACCTAGGATCAGTATTTAAGTTAGAATAAGAAAACAAAAATACCTCATTTGTAATGCCATCCTTAGAACAAAACAGCTTGTATAAAATCTTTCATATTGTCTGCACAAAACTTGCTAAGCTACAAAATAAAATTAAAATTTTATTTTCAGAATTAATCTATTAAATGTTATCCTTCTACTAGTATAATGAATTGAATTATATTCTAATTTTTCATACTCCTTCCCATCTTTCTACTACTTCAGCCTATAAAAGGCCTTTTTAAAGTAACTGGCATCTGTTTTCCTTCAATTAATAAAAAAAATTCCTCATTCTTCCTCAGGTGACTGGGGAGGCTGAGCCACTGGGCCCTATAGGACACCAACCACACAAGGCCACTCCATCAACTCAAGGAGACTTAGCAGCTACCCAGTACATAGAAACAAACACAGGGAAGCAGCCAAAATGCGGAGACAAAGAAACAAGTCACAAATGAAAGAAATGGAAGAAAGCAAACTAGGGGATATAGAGTTCAAAACCACAGTTATAAGGTTACTCAAGAATCTTCTAGAAACCTCCGAGAAATTTAGTGAGATCCTCAAGGATATAAAAAAGAACCAATCAGAAATTAAGCATATACTGACTGAAATAAAGAACAATATACAGAGATCCAACAGCAGACGAGAGGATCCCAAGAATCAAGTCAAAAAATTTGAAATACGAAGAAGCAAAAAACACCCAACCGGAAAAGAAAAAAGAAAAAAGAATCCAAAAATATGAAGATAGTATAAGGAGCCTCTGGGACAACTTCAAGCGTACCAATATCCGAATTATGGGGGTGAAAGAAGAAGAGAGAGAGCAAGATATTGAAAACATATTTGAAGAAATATTGACAGAAAACTTCCCCTACCTGGTGAAAGAAATAGACTTACAAGTCCAGGAAGCGCAGAGAACCCCAAACAAAAGGAATCCAAAGAGGACCACACCAAGACACCTCATAATTAAAATGCCCAGGGCAAAAGACAAAGAGAGAATCTTAAAAGCAGCAAGAGAAAAACAGTTATTACCTACAAGGGAGTACCCATACAACTGTCAGCTGATTTCTCAAAAGAAACTATGCAGGCCAGAAGGGAGTGGCAAGAAATATTCAAAGTGATGAATAGCAAGAACCTACAACCAAGATTACTCTACCCAGCAAAGCTATCATTCAGAATTGAAGGTCAGGTAAAGTGCTTCACAGACAAGAAAAAGCTAAAGGAGTTCATCACCACCAAATCAGGCTGGCCAGGCACCCCAGTGAGGACCCCCACCCTGAAGGGGGTGTGGCCAGCCTGAAAACGGCCCTCAGCCCCTCACCCAGGCTGGCCAGGCACCCCAGCCAGCCCCCACCTGTGCACCAGGCCTCTATCCTATATAATAAAAGGGTAATATGCAAATTGACCCTAACAGCAGAACCACTGGGAATGACTGGTCACTATGACACACACTGACCACCAGGGGTCAGACGCTCAGTGCAGGAGATGCCCCCTGGTGGTCAGTGCACTCCCACAGGGGGAGCTCTGCTCAGCCACAAGCCAGGCTGATGGCTGCCAGCACAGCGGTGGTGGTGGGAGCCTCTCCCGCCTCCTCAGCAGCACTAAGGATGTCCGACTAGGCATAGGCTTGCTCCCCGCTGACAAGTGGACATCCCCCAAGGGCTCCCGGGCTGCCAGAGGGATGGCTGTCTGCCAGTTTAGGCCTGATCTCCCGGGGAGTGGGCCTAAGCCAGCAGGTGGACATCCCCCGAGGGGTCCCAGACTGGGAGAGGGCACAGGCCGGGCTGAGGCCCCCCCCCCAGTGCACAAATTTTGTGCACTGGGCCTCTAGTCCTATTTATAAATCCTTACCATTGCAGCCTTCAAAAGACAGCTCAATGCTCACCTCCTCCAGGAAGCCTTCCTTGATCAATTCCCTGATCTCACACATTTTTATTCTTCCTCTACTCTGATCTCTCAATACTCACGTATTTAATTTGTGCTGACTCTTAAATCACCCTTTGTATCTCCCAATAATACGAGTAAGGTAAAAACGTAGGACGCAATTAACCACCAGAAGTGAATAAATGTTTACTATGTAGTATATTTATTATGTTTACTTGCTCAGCCAATATTTATTTATTGGGTGTTGTATTGGACCCAATACAGTCCCTGACCCTGCTGCCACCTTTTCTACAACCCCACCAGCTGTCTCAGTCTCCTTAGGGGTGATGTCTGGCTCAGGCTCTGTCATGAGCCAGAGCTATGGGCAGCTTGGTAACATGTTACCTTGTACTGGTCTGCTTCCCCTGTGCCCTCACTACAGCTGTTCTGAAACTGCACCTCCTCAAAAAGCCTTTCCATGTAAGTTTTGCCTCAGATTCTGTTTCTAGAGAACCCAAGCTAAGGCAAGCCTACTAGGTACATAAACACTGCATTACACATTAGAGTAGCCCGGGGGAGAGGTACAAAAGACATAAAAGAAACCAATCCTGTCCACAACCTTACAATCTAATTGGGGAGTCAAGACAGCTACTCATGTAAGAATAAGTGAGGAAGACAGAATGAAGGGCGGGAAAAACAAAAATGGATGTAAAGAAGGGATTAATTGCACAGAGGGTTAGAAAATGGGAACTATTTCATAGTGCGCTTTATAATAGAGCATCTAGTAAATACAAAGGTATTCACAGAAAACATGAAAACCATCCAATCTATCTACAGCCAACTGCCAGGGAAGAGGATGGGAGGGGATGTTGGGGAATCACCATAATGAAGACAGCAAAGCTGAGGCAGTGGGTGTGCAGTGGAGGGCGGAGGGAAGGGTCAAGACGGCCTCACCCTAGCAGAGGACTTTGATGGGGAGCATGTTGCAATGAGAAGCATGACAAAGGAGATAATAAAAGCTTCTTAATTAAGTGGTTGTCCCACATCCTAATTTCTGCCCACAAAAAGGAAATGAGAGGGCTCTGTGGCTCCCATAGGGTTTCTCTTATGTGGTTTTTCTTTTCCTCAAGTGTTTTTCACTGTGGCCTTCTCTGGCTATGTTTCTGACATGGAATTTCTTTTTTTTTTCCCCCTCTGAGAGACACCACAGACATTTCAAAAACATTTCATTCGTTTTCTGCACCCAGAAGAATGACACTTCCACAACAGAATGGGGCCAGCAGCTCCCGTTCCTCTGTCTCAGTGTGACCAAAATATTCACCTTCATCTAGCAAGGATTACCACAAGAGATTTAGATAACATATTTGCTTTAAATAAAACTGAAAATGCAATTCTAGGAGTAAGACAGAGACACAATAAAGACAAGCCCTGTCTTTTATAGTACCACAGTGTCTATTTTAATCAGTATTTTACAGATGTCTTGAGACATTCCAGTAAAATTGATGTGGTTGACAATGTGGGGGGAGTGCACGAAAGATAAAACCGTAGGCCTGTGGCAAAGAACTCTGCTTTATCAGAAGTATGCGTTGTCATCATTTCTCTGATCACATAATCACAGAGATGTTTCTATGGCAGCAGGTCTCACATTCTACCCAGAAGGCAATCATGTAGGGATTTTTTTCTTTCAATTTATATCTAATCGCCTCCCTCTTTGGGAAAGAAACACCTAACCATAAAAAAGTCTTTCTTAACTAGACAAATTAATACCCCAAGGAAAATCTTGGGTTTTTATAATCCACTTTTCAGACTTGGATTTCATGCCTGCGTAGTTGAAGGCCTGAGACCTCCAACAAAGCAGAAAGAAGCCGGTAGAAGAGAAAGGAAACTTGAATGACATTTCAGTCCCTGCAGAACAGCTCCCACATCCTATTAATTACTATTGCCATTCATAATTAAGCGAGGTTCCTCACGGATCTTGCTAGCCCTGCTATCAAATAGCACCTACTTTTGTGAACTCTTAAAAGAGCTTTATGACAGTTTCCTCCCATTTCAGCTCCAGCGGTTAACTTTTCTGCTCAATTAAATGACAATATAAACACATTCTCCAGAGAAGATTCCTAGTTTGGGAACAGCACTTTGCAGGGGCTGCTATTATTGTCACTGGCCATTTGTTTCAATGTCCCATCTTCCTCTTAAGGAGTCACTGACTAAATGCCTCATGACTCTCTACTCTTGCCATATAACATGCTTTCCACAATTTGATCAACTTATACTGGTGCTTCTAGGGATATTTAAGATAACAGCAGCAGCCTATGGAACTAGCAATGGAGAAAAGAAATAATTTTCTTGTAACTGAGGTAAATATCCTAGCAATTCAAGGGGAAAATCATGTCACAATCACTTATAGAATGTTTTTCCTTTTTACTCAAACATCCAGCCCACAACTCCCAAATCTATGGACACCAGGCAGGTGAATCTTCTTTCTTTTTTTATTTTCTTGTTTTGCAAGTGGCAGAGGTGACACTTCTGTATGTATCTGGTTAAACACCACTAGCTGACAGCCACCCATTACTCATCTTTCTGATATTATGGAAGCCCTTGAGCCAAAGTGACTTCCCAACAGTGTATACGCCACGTGGGCAGCGATTCTCCATGTCGCACATTGAACAGCAACCACAGCCTTTTAGCACTGTGAGCTGCTGTCACCAACACTGGGCCAATGGGCTCCACACTGATGTCAGCAGAGAGATAAAAGCACGGCCCTCTAGAAGTCACATTCACAGAAGAAGCTACACCTGTGACACACAACAAGAAACAACCTCCCATGACTGGGAGAGGTACGGCCACCCACGGCTTTGACAGCTGTGGAAACAGAGCTGCACTTGGTTGGTCTTTCCCAGAGGTCAAGGCCAGTGCAAGAGGACCTGCTGGCTTATATTTCTAAACTAGAGATTCTCTCACCCAACAAAAGATTTCCATGCTTCCATGAAGCACACACCACCACAGCATATTTTGAGAAGACAGGTCCTTCATAGAGTACATGCAGATGAGCTTCTCCGGGACACGGATGGCTGAAGACAGGTCCTTCATAGCGTACATGCAGATGAGCTTCTCCGGGACACGGATGGCTGGGGTGATCTCAGGAGGAGGATTCTACTGAAGAGGACGGTAAGATTTGGGACACGTGGTGATGCTCCATCTTGAAGCGGTAAGCACTACAGCAGTGACGGCGAACCTATGACACGCATGTCAGAGGTGACACACGAACTCATTTGTTTGGTTGATTTTTCTTTGTTAAACGGCATTTAAATATATAAAATAAATATCAAAAATATAAGTCTTTGTTTTACTATGGTTGCAAATATCAAAAAATTTCTATATGTGACACGGCACCAGAGTTAAGTTAGGGTTTTTCTTTTTTCTTTTTTAAAATATATTTTATTGATTTTTTACAAAGAGGAAGGGAGAGGGACAGAGAGTTAGAAACATCGATGAGAGAGAAACATCGATCAGCTGCCTCCCGCACACTCCCTACTGGGGATGTGCCCGCAACCAAGGTACATGCCCTTGACCGGAATCGAACCTGGGACCCTTGAGTCTGCAGGCTGACGTTCTATCCACTGAGCCAAACCGGCTAGGGCTAAGTTAGGGTTTTTCAAAATGCTGACACGCTGAGCTCAAAAGGTTCACCATCACTGCATTACAGCCTAAGCCAGGAAAGCCATCTTGGCCTGACCACACTTATTAAACACCTTTAAAAGTACATCATCATCCTCATTTTCACATTATGTCAAGGCCAATACTTAATGTGATTGATTCAAAACATTTAATATAATTTTAACGTTTTATATGACCATGTAGGTTTTTTCTAGATTATTTTCCAGTATAAAAATTTATTTGAGGGGGATGTATAAAAAGGTGAAGGGATTAAGAAGTACAAATTGCCAGTTATAAAAGTAGTCATGGGGATGTAAAGTACAGCATAGGGAATAGTCAATAATATTGTAATAACTACATTTGGTGTCAGGTGGGTACTAGACTTATTAGGGTATATAAATGCCTATCATATTGTACAACTGAAACTAATATAATATTTTGTATCAACTGTAAATAGAAAATATTTTAAAAACAAAATTTATTTGACCATCAGTACAGTGGCATTTGATTGTGACATACTTTCCAAGCAATTCAGTGGCAAACAAATCATTTTTAAATTCTGCTCTGAATTTTAAACATTTCTTTGAGAGTTTTTCGGGAGTTATTTTCTCCCACAACCTCGAAAAATATCCCACAGTCCCTTTGATAATAAAAGGCACTCACAGATCATATATATATATATATATTTAATTGGTTTCACCAAAATAATTTCAAGTGTGTCTACCTTGGTTAGTGCTTATCATATGGATTTTTCTTTTAGCCTTTTCAGATTCATTGGTTCATTTTTTAATTTAAGTTAAAAAAAAACTGTTGTCATCCCCAAAACTGTTTTTAAAAGATAAGTTAGTCATTGTGTTTTCACAATATGCTTCTCATCTGGCAGTTAATTTCCCCAGGGAGTACTGCAACCATTTTATTTTCAGATAATCACCAATTCGATTCTTCTCTTCATAATCCTGCCCAGCTCACACTCAAACATTTCTCCTGTCCACCCTCCTTGCCTTAACATATTGCAAAGAAGATATATGACTTACATTGTTTATAATTAAACCTCACTATTTGCTCATTCACCTACTACTTGCATGGGATTTTAAATTTTAATGCTCAAAATATAAATAAAGTAAAACTGCGTGTCTAGTAAATGCTGCTCTTCCCATCTAAACTCCCTCAGCATTCAGTCTCTCTTTTTTATGAGTGGGGAAGGGTATTTCTGAGATACATATTAAATGTTTTCCAGATATATGAGACGTGCCTAGACACAGAAGTGAGAGCTCGCCTAGTGCTCTCACTTCACAGGCACCTCTTCCCCCCACAAGGAAGTTGCATGTCTCCATTCCCAGGTCAATACAGGAAATCCCTCTAGATAAGACAAAATCTTTTTATGCCTCAAACTAGAGATACAGCTTAACACATGGCAAGCAAATAATGATTTGATTTTGCACTGAAGGGTTAAAGTTGGATCCTTTACAGTTTTTTGTATTGGAGTGGGAGTGTACAGTGGGCACTGTGTCCCTCCAGTAGCAACACCACAGAAAAGAGAACAGAATTTAAAAAGGGGGAAAGTTGGGGCCAGTAAATGAACATCACTTTTCATTTAGACAAGAACCATCTATTCCTTTTTCATTGTTATTTATGACAGAACCATCTATTCAGTAACAAATCAGGAAGTCTGATACTTAGTATTTAAACAGTCCTTTAAATTCATATATATTTAATTTGTAGTCACTTGCACCAACAAAAGGCATATACTTTTATAATATCTGTGCAAGATTGAGGAATCTGGGAAAAAGAACAGATCTCATTTTTCTTTGTCCTTAGTCAATATTTACTTCGCCATCAATCATTAAAAATACCTACTTCAGTAGATATTACTGCAGAGATTCTGTTTTCTGGACGTGCACAAAATAAATCTTTGCAGACACTTGATGATCTCCTTTATGCATTTCTACCTCCAAGAAGATCCCCTTTCCCAAACAGTGAGCAACACTTGGCTAAAAGAAAAACCAATCTGTGTATTTTGAATGAATGCAAAGCTGTTAGGAATATATGTATTGCTGATTTTTAAAAGTATATAAGTATACAGATAAGTTCTTATCCACCTTTCTTGTGGCCACATAAAGGAAATCCTAGAGACTTATATAGTAGGAGGGGTTTCTCAGTTATCCAGAAAGAAATGAGGTTAATTCCCCAATTCACAAAACATTTCCCACCTCCAATAGTAGCTATGGACCAACTACTCATTTTATACTTGTTCTATGTGAATTTATGCTATGACTTGACTTTTTAAGGTATCCACAGCTCCTCTCCCCAATATTCCCTTGGTCTCCTAACTTTGGTCTTGTTGAATCTCCCACAGCCCAGAGTAGAAACCAAATAAATATCCAGATAACCTAGATGTCTCCATACCCCTAGTTTTGTATTCTTTCCATTACATGACACTGCCTGAGAGCTCTCTAAGAAAGCATCTTTCAGAATTGGGGGGCATCTTTCAAGGTAAATATCTCCTTAATATAGTAAGAGCATGTTGGCAAAAGAAAACTATCTGTTAACTAAGCGTTAATGAAAAACACAACTGTTTGAAAGCAAAGACCTAACTCCATTCCCCCACACACCCTAAAATAGCACATACAGGAAAGCAACCCTACACAAACAGTTAAGAAAGATTCATTACTCCACCACTATGAGTTCAACATAATGGTAGGTGCTGGGAAAACAAGATTTTGTGTTGTGTGTGTATTAAACAACATGAAAGAATCATAAACTTGTGTTAGATGGAGCGGAATAGGTTGAAACATGAGAGAAATTAGTGTGAGCTATATTAGCATGCTCTGGTTTCATTCACAAAACCTCATCTTTGTTGTGTCAGACTAAGGTATAGCCTACAATAATTTCATATGCCATTCATTAATGTTTATGTATTTCATAATCATATACTCAAATATTTGTAAGTATTCCATAATATAGATCATTGCAATTTCGTTTATAATACACAAATTAAATCCTTTAATTTTAAAGGATTTTAAAATAAATATTAAGCTTTGTAATCAAATTTCCAAAATTGTGAGCAAGTGTTTATCAATCAATAACAAAACGTATCAATACTTTCTGTTGAGAATGTTTCCATCACTATAACAGCATTAAGAAGCAAGGAAATATGTAAAAAAAAAAATTACCATTATCTGCCTGGTGAATTTAAAATCCTTTACGGAATCTGCATAATTAGTATAGAAAGAAAGAACACATTTATGGAATTTATTAGAAAAGCTAGGTGTCTCTTAATAAGAAAAGTAATTAAAACCTATAAACAGAAGGTTTTTCTGAAGACAAACTGAGAGAGAATGTGGAAGCATTTTGTAAATGGAAAATCATTATCATGAAATAGGTGTTAGAATCATCATTATTGTCATTTTAGTCGAAAAATTACTTGAAGGAAAAAAGCAGAACACAAAATTAATATACAGTATGAACCCCAATTCTGTTTCTTTTTTTAAAAAAGATATGTTTTCATTGATTTCAGAGGAAGAAAGATAGAAACATCAATGATGAGAGAGAATCATCAATCAGGTGCCTCCTGCACAGCCCCCTATGGGGATCGAGCCCGAAATCCAGGCATGTGCTCTGACCTGGAATGGAGCAGTGACCTCCTGGTTTATGGGTCGACGCTCAACCACTGAGCCACTTGTGGGGCTTGTTTTATTTATTTATTTTTTTAAAAAGGTGGTATCATTCAGATTGAAAACTGAAGCTATTCACAACTCAAGGAAAATCAATGGGATTGTAACCGCTGACAGAATAAGTCATTTTGATGTTAAGTCCTCTTGTTTTCTGATCAATCTGCACAGCTTGTTTTGAGAATTCTGTGGTACTAGTTATTGTTAATTTTTTTTTCTTTTAGTCTTCACCCGAGGACATGTTCTTATTGATTTTGAGAGAGAGAAACATGGATGTAAGAGAGAAACACTGATTGGTTGCCTCCCCTATGCACCTGACCAGGGATTGAACTGCAACGTAGGTATGTGCCCTGACTGGGAATCAAACCTGCAACCTTTTGGTGTATGGGATGATGCTCCAACCAACTGAGCCATACCGCCAGGGCTATTGTTAGGATCTTAAGAGTTTACAGAGCCTTCTGACCTTCCCTATGGCGATTAGTGATACAGTATATTTAATCACATTCTAACAGGAGGAAAAAGATCAGACAGATAGAATGGCAGCAGCCCCTCCATAGGAAACTGTAGTATGGTTATGACATACCATACAGAGTGGACCAGCAGTAAGAACAGGTCTATGGGACGTGGGGGTTCCAACATCCTCTGCAGCAACATGGCATCTCATAGACAATGCCTCCTCCAAGGGCACTTCGCAAGTTCTTAGGTCAGAAGAATGTTTTTTCTATGAATAATTCCACCCCCCGCCCCCCGCCATGCCTCTTTTCTGAGCTGCAATTTCAACCATACAGCCTTCAAATGCTATATTTTATCCTAAAATCAGGGATTCAAATTAACTATATCTCAGCTTAGTGTTTTAATCTCAAACGTCTATATTACTACAGCTAACCTTCATTTAGTTCTGTATGCCGGGCACTGCAATAAGCACTTTACAACCTTACATGCTTTACCTCATTTCATAAACAGCCTTGAGAGGCAGTCTTATCATTCTCTCCATTCTTCCACATTAAAAAAAAATACAAGGCTGAGAGAACCTAAGTAACTTGCTTAAGGTCACCCAACCAGTAAGTGGCTGAGCTGGGGTCTAGCCCAGGTCTGTATGCCTCTGGCCCAAGCGCTTTAGTGTATGTGAAATATTTCAAACATACTGAGAAGCAGAGCATGTAACACACATCACTCACCTTTGACACAAATATACTTAAATTGAAAGACACAGAAAATTCTTGACATAAAAATACATTTTAAAGTGTAATAGAATTTCTTTATACAAAAGAAAAGGGTAATAGGAAGAAAGGACAGAAGTGAATCTACAGCCCCATAAATAAAGTCCTATTAAGCATAGCACCGATCAATCATTGAGAAAGTGCTTACTGAAAGTTCATTGGACCCAGAACATTTTCTTATTCAAATATGTCAAAGAGGTCAGGAAAGATCACCTGAATAAAAACATGATTCTCAAAGGGGGAGCAATGCAGCCTAGGTCTGTAGTGAAAGCTACCCTTTCCCACCTGCTCCGGCCCCTCCCACCCCTGGCTTCAGTGGGCTGGTCTTCTCATTTCAGGCCCTGGTGCCCCAGTCCAGGCTTAGCTTCCAGCAGCAAAGAGAAGATGCCACTGCAGAGGCTGAGAACCGGGGGCAGCATCCTTCCTCCTGCCCTGGACAATCAGAACAGGATGTGAAATAGAATATACGACAGTGGTTACCTCTAGGCAGAAGTGTGAGGGATATGGTTGGGGGTAGGAATTCAACTAAATTGGTGATCCTCTGCTTCTTAAGCTCAACAGAGAGGACAATATTGTTCATTGCATCATTCTTTATCTTTTCATATATATGAAAATTATTATATCTATGCAATACAAAGAGCAGAGGTAGTTGAGGGAAGAAAAAAATATATAGTAACTCAGGGAGGGAAGTAATGCAAACATAAGAAAGATTTAAGGTAAGATGGAAGAGAAAGTGAGAAAAAAAAAATCCAAGGGAGTGGGTGGGGAGAAAGGCTTCAGCGGGAATCCAGCCCTCAGTAGGGATTCCTTAAACAAAAGTGAGAAAAATCACAAATCAGACAGGAAAGGATAGAAAGACACAAAAATGAGGAAATTATGAGAGAATGGTGGGATAAAAATAAAAGGTTATTTTAAATGTGACTATACGCTTTGAACTTGTTTTAAAAGGGAACTTGAGAAGTGGGAACATGAACATTTTGATCGATGAGGCTCTAAAACAAAATCTAGTGGCACCTCACCTCAGCCATGGCATGAGTCAGTGTTCCAGATAACAGATTTATCACTTTAAGCTCTCAACCTTATTTTGAGTGAAAAGCTTGCTAAAACACTCCATGCTCATGACCTTCTTAAACAGAATTTAACCTTTTCTTTATCACTCAGGGGTATCTCCAAGGACATGGGTGACACATGCAGGGCTTCTGCTATGGGACGGCCTGTGAGGGAGTGCAATACCAGCTATATTAACCAGAGGAGACCCTGGCTTCTTTTCTCCATCAGCAGATTAAGACCATTTCGTCCAAATAAAAGGCACAGAAGCTTATTTCATTCGGCAATCAAAAGATGTAATTATTGCCCTGGCCGGGTTGCTCAGTTGGTTGGAGCTATATCCCATTCACCAAAAAGTTTTCGGGTTCAATTGCTGGTCAGGGCACATACCTAGGCTGCAGATTTGATCCCTGATAGGGTATGTATGGGAAGCAACCAATTGATGTTTCTCTCTCACACTGACCTATCTCTATCTCTATCTCTATCTCTATCTCTATCTCTATCTGCTCTCTCTTTTCCTTCCTCCCTCTCTAAAATAAACTAAATTTTTTTAAAATATATTTTATTGATATTTTTTTTTTACAGAGAGGAAGGGAGAGGGATAGAGAGTTAGAAACATCGATGAGAGAGAAACATCGATCAGCTGCCTCCTGCACACCCCCCACTGGGGATGTGCCCGCAGCCAAGGTACATGCCCTTGACCAGACTCGAACCTAGGACCCATCAGTCCGCAAGCCGATGCTCTATCCACTGAGCGAAACTGGTCAGGGCAAACTAATTTTTTTTTAAATGAAAGAAACATATCCTCAGATGAGGAATACACACACACACACACACACACACACACACACACACCAGACTTTACTTCAAAACCCACAAATATTTATGGGGGGAGCAGACAGTGTGCAAAAAACACTGCAAGATATTAAAATTATACGTGGGTCCTGTTATATAAAGCAGTTTAATGCTCCTTAAAAATGCTTTTATTCTATCAGTTATGTAATAAAAATCTATTATTTCTCCCCATTGTTCTGTACTAGACCAACATTTGAGTAAGGAAGTTTACCACAATTTGGTCCATATTACTCATGCAATCTATTTCTATTCCTAGCACAAAAGCTCTGCTCAAACCAGTATTCCTTACTGTTTCACAAACTTGTCTTTCTTCTAGAATCTCACTCTCTACCCTTCACGATCCAAATCCTACAACAAGCAGCTCAAGGCCCATCTCCATTTCTTTTTCTTCCAGGCAGCCTTCTCGAACCATTGTTACTTTCAGGGATGACTCTCTTCCCAGAAGACCCACTGCATGAATAGCTCTACCCTTGACCTCGCACTTGCTCAGCTGAAACAATTCCAGGCACATGTAATTGTTTCAGCTGAGTTAGTCTGCTCTTCTCAACTAGATGAGTTCCTAGAAGGCAAACACTCCCTGTGCCTCCCACAAGGCAGCTCTTATGGATAAATAATAAACTGCCTCACCCACATGTTTACTGACAAAGAAATGTATTCTTGAGTTCAGTGGTTTTCAAAACTTGAGTGTGCATCAGAATCACCTGCAGAGTTTGTTTGGCACAGATGGCTGGGCCCTACCGGAGTTTCTGAGTTGGTTGGTCAGAGGTGGGGCCAGAGAATCTCCATATCTAACAAGTCCCAGACGATGAAGATGGGCGGGTCCTGTGCCCACACTTTGAGAACCACTGGTATGGTTCACTTACTTGAGCAGCAGGTGATAACCGGCAGAAGGAATGCAGGGTAAAATACTTGGGAAGGCACAGGACAGGAAGCCCGAAGAATTGGCTTCTTGACTTGTTCTGTTACTAGCCACTATCTGGCCATGGCAAGTTCATGGTTTTAGTTTTCTCTCTCATAGTGAAGTTGGGATAATTAATAAACACTGTTTACCCAATTGCTTGAGACCGTTATGAGGATCAAATGTGATAATATGAAAACAATGAGGAACAAATACATATGAAAGCAAATTGTAAAGTAATTTACTTTACAAATGTATCTAGCACATAGGCATTCAGTAAATATTTGTTGCATTTAATTATTATTTGGCTCAAAATTTCCTTTCTAAATCATTTCTTGAGGAATGAACTGATTTTATTATTCAGTACAATTTCATTAATTGGACAGAGACATTTTTATGAGAATTACTCATAAGTATCACCAATTTTATCTTTAAGAGAAAAAGAGCAATTAATTTATGATTATCATTCTCACTGCACTCAAAATATATGAACTCCACCATATTTCCTGCATATGTGTAAGTTATTTCCAAAAAAGAGATCAGAACCTTAGATACCTTTATTCAACAACAAGAGATGGCCACGAACATAAAGCTTGTCAATGTTTTGTTTAGGAAGAACTTCTTAGCCAGTAATGAAAATGACAATTTTAAAAATAAACAAAAAGCCTGAGAAATCTTATAAAACATAGTTAATCTGATTTTGCTCTAGATTTATTTTTTCTTAATTATTTTACTGCCATAACTTATTTGAGTGAGTAATCATCAATCAAATTTTAAGATTCCCCGGTGGTCTCACAATCTGCAAATTAGGAAGATGAAATGTCTCCTTTACAACTGAGTTAAGATCCATGACCTTCCATGACCTTCTCAAGTATGTCTAATAAAAAGTGGTCATGGGTCATTGATGACAAATGGGCTACGTGATAGATAGCTATAACCAAAGAAAGGACACCGTAAAGCAAAACAACAACAAAACAAACCAAAAAAAAAAAACATTCTGAAACTTCACAGAAAAAGTATATGAAATTTATAAGCATCTTACTGACATCAGTAATAGCTCCATGCTTTCATACACATAAAAAAACATTCACAGTTGTTCTACACAGTTGAGAAAAGGGAAAGTGGCCTTTAAATATATTTTTGGCTAATACATTTAGAATCATAAAAATTAATTGATCAAATAGACTGCATCAGTCTTGTCTAAATATATTAATAAAAGTATACAAACATTTCCACTTTAGACCTCCTTGCTTTCTACGTGACATATGTTTTAATGTCCTAATGAAGAAGAAATGGATGTAGACCCACCCACTGTCCCCAGGACTTTGCACATGTGACCTTTTGGCTTGTTAAAAGCCTACATGTCCTTGCCAACAAACTCACAAAGGCTGCAAATCAAAAGATGCTGAGATCCTTAGACAAAAGGAAGACAGAGGAGTAAAGAGGGTAAGAGAAACAGAAAAGGGAACAGGAACAAGCAGAGGGATCATTACACATTGACAGGCTCAGCAGACAGGGGTCATCCCTCAGGGGGCAAATTTGTAATACAGTAAAAACAATAGGTTTTACAGATATTTTCCTTGCTATCAATGTAAATAATTTTACATAGTCTCTAATAAGCATGTTTAAAACAGTCTAGAACTCCTTTCCCTTCAGGCTTTGAAATCTTTCCTACTCTTTTTCATCTGTCACACCTCATTTACACCTGCTCTCGGTTCCTTTTGGTTGGCAGAAGAGTAGAAACACTTCTTGACAGGCCGGCAGAATACATGCTATCCTTTTGAAAACATTATTTTATAGTAACTCTTGGCAAAGACCAAGAGTAAGAAGGAAAATTGGAATTTTGATACTCTATTTGGACCTAAAATTTTATTATTTTTCAAAGGGGTTCTAAGAATTACCAAGTGACCCAGTTCTCTAGACTGTCAAGAGGAAACTTTGCTTTGTTCAGAGGGCCTAGTGAAATATGCATTATCTTACAGGTACTCAATGAATGACGTTTACTTTCTGAATTGCAAAACAAGACCAGGGAGTTGATATGAAGGAGTCTCCTCTTTAACCCAATGATCCTTTCTCAAATACACACTCTTCACACAGAAGGCCTGAGTTCATTTTTACTTCCCCTCATTGCCGACCTTTTATGACTCTCCCACCTAAAGATGGTACAATACTTAAACTGCAAAGAATCCAAGATGGTGCATAATTGTTTCAGAGGTGCCATCATGTTTCCTCACATAGGTAGGTTTCTTGATGGCATACACTGTGACTTTTTTCATTTATTCATTCAACAAATATTTGCTAGAAATATAATGTAGACTGGGTTCTATGTGCTTGAGATGCAAAATCTCTAATCTTTTAAAGTTTAAATTTCTCTTGGGGGAGACAAATTAACTAAACAAATTGTAAAATCGTAATATAATAAAAGCGTAATATGCAAATCGATCGAATGGCCAAACAGCGGAACGACCATCCGGACAACCATCTGGACGACCATCCGGGACCACGCTATGACATAAAAGCATAATATGCAAATCGATCTAAAGGCCAAACAGTGGAACGACCATCCGGGACCACGCTATGACACCCACTGGTGGCAGGCCAGCCAAGGCGGGTGCAATGCGATTGGTTGGGGGTCCAGCCATCGTCCCATGATCGCCCCGCAGAGGGAGGCCCAGGCCACCAACTGGCAGGCTGCGCCAGGTGGGCAGGGCCTCCCTCTGCGAGGGAAGCCCGGTCCCGGGTGCCAGAGGGAAGCCGGTGCCAGCAGCCGGGGGAAGGTAGGCGTACTCTTGCATGAATTTCATGCATTGGGCCTCTAATGTATATATAAAAGGTGGCAAGTACTATGGAAAATGGAAAATTACACAAGGGGAGTCAGAAGTAAGGGATAGGGAGTTGCAATTTAAATGGGGTAACTACGTTAGCCTCATTAAAAGGGGACATTTGGACAAAGACGTAATAGAGGTGAAGGAATGGGCATGTAAACCCAGGGAGAAAGGGGTGGGGGCTGAAGACACAGCCAATGCAAAAGCCCAAAACAGGAGCAATGCCCAGAGAATCTTGCTTTTGCTCTAAGAGGAATGGGCTGTTATAAGAGGTGGCATGATCTGACTTTCATTTTAAGAGGATCCTTATGTTTGCTCTGCTGAGGATAAACTGTAGCAGGCAAGCATGAAACAGAGCAGGAGGAGGCTCCTATAGTAATCCAGACAGGGGCTTGATCTTGGGTAGAACTGGTGGTGGTGAGGAGAAGTAGCTAGATTCTAAATATATTTGGAAAGTAGAACAAACCAGATTTCCTGAAACATTAGATGTGGTATATAGAAGGTAAAAAAGACATAAGTGTAACTTGAAAAATTTGGTATAAGCAAACTAGAAGGATCAACTGAGATGAAGCAAATCTGGTGTAGGGAGGAAGGCAGGTCAGTTTGGGATGTACTGGGTATGAAACACTTCTTTTTTAAATCTATCTTGTGCCCACACAAGTGAATACAATTGCTCCATTATCCAAAACACTCATGTAAATCCAGGAGAGCAAGAAGCTCATTTACCTTATTCTAGTGACAAATAGTAGGAAACTAAAAGCTACCGGCTGAATGAATGCGGTAGGCTGGATAATGGCCCCCTGGAAGATGTCCCTGGTCTAATTCCTGGAGCTGCGACTATGTAGCCTTACGGAGCGAAAGAGATTTTCAGATGTGATTAAATTAAGGATCTTGAGATGGTGAGAGATTATCCTGGATTATGTGAGTGATCTGAGGGTCACTTATAAGAAAATGGCAGGAGGGCCAGAGTCGGAGAGAGAATTTTGAAGATGCCACACTGCTAGCTCTGAAGGGATGGGAAGTTCCTGAGCCAAGGAGTGGAGGCAGCCTCTAAACCAGTGGTTCTCAACCTGTGGGTCGAGACCCCTTTGGGGATCGAACGACCCTTTCACAGGGGTCGCCTAAGACCATCGGAAAACACATATATAATTACGTATTGTTTTTGTGATTAATCACTATGCTTTAGTTATGTTCAATTTGTAACAATGAAATTGGGGGTCACCACAACATGAGGAACTGTATTAAAGGGTCGCGGCATTAGGAAGGTTGAGAACCACTGCGTTATTCACTGGAAAAGGCAAGGAAGATGGAACTTCCCTGGAATCTCCAGAAGGAATGCAGCTGGGTGACACCTTGGTTTTAAGACTTCTGATCTCTAGAACTGCAAAGTAATACATTCGTGTTGTTTTAAGCCACCAAGTTTGTGGTAATTTACTACAGAAGCCAAAGGAAACTAATAAAATTAACAAATAAATCCAAAAACACATAGGGTCTGTGGCCATTTTTTTGACTGTTGTTCCCCAGTCCTCCGCAGTGCCTAGAGGGAGAGTAGGTTCTCAGTTGGGTTCATTTTAATTTGATGATAATGGTATGCACAGCTAACCTCCATGCTTTTGAATATGCAGGCCTTTCTGCCTATTCACTCCCTTACAGTCTGGCAAACTTCTCATTTTCCAAAAGCCAGATCAAAACCCACTATCTCTGTGACGACTTCAACTATCTCCCTGTGCAGTTAGCCAGGGCCACTTGTGTTCTCTTACAGCATTTCGGAGCCGTGTAAGCTCTAACACCCAACCACACTGCACTGTAAGGACATGCTTGTTGGGTCATCTCCCCACTAACCGAGAAGCCAAAGATCCAGCTCACAGATCAGCGAGGTGTCTCCCAGTGCACTAATGGGGACAGTGCATGCCGGGCATGTATATATTTGCTAAATGAAGAAAGAAATCATACTAATATTTGCCACTGTTTCTTCACTTTTTTCAAGGCACTCTGACTTATTTTATCTCAATAATAATCCTGAGAAGAGAAGGAAGCATTGTTTCTGTCAGTGGGAAAAATGCTTGACTTGGTATGTGTGACGTGTCATGTTATTCATGGCTGACTGAACTCCAGCCAAAGCCTCCCGACTCTTCGCCCAGTGCTCTTTTCACCAACTTGTGTGCCTTCCACTGCCACAGGGTCTGACTGGGCTGCCAACATAAGCACCCTCTTTGTTATATACATATTGTGTTGGGGAAATTCAGGCTTTGTGTGGCACTATGGCCATAGGCTGCAGCAACTCCTCAACAATTGACTACTGTCGTTGGTTTTGATCATGATTCACAATTCCTGTCAAAAGAACAGTGTACAAGACTAGCATTAAATTTAAAGGATTTTTATAAAAAGCATAACCCAAATCTGAGCCAGGCAATATTGCCAAATGTTAGTTTTAAAAGGCCTATTCAGAGCCATGCTAACCAAATCAAGAGGTGGAGGTAAAGGGAACTTAGCTTCAGTAAGACAAGCTGCTTTATTTTCCTGGCACTTCTTTGACTCACCTGGCCATTTTGGAGTCAGCTTCTGGCTGCAAAGTTTGGCAGATAGTTAGTAAGGAGGTGAAGAAGATAGGCCAGAGGAGATGATGCTAGGAAAGGTGTTCAGAATTCTAGTGGACAGCCCTGGTCTCAGTTGCTAGATTTGTTTAGAACACTGTTTGCATATGTTGTCTTTATAGAATACTTACCAACTCAACCACTAATCTTTGTCTCATGTTTACTAAGTCAACTCTTCTACAAGCTTTAAAAAAGAATAAGCCCAGTTGGTGTGGCTCAGTGGTTGAGTGTCGACCTATAAACCAGGAGGTCATGGTCAGGACACATGCCCAGGGTTCTGGACTTGATTACCCAGTGTGTGTGTGGGAGGGGGGGGGGGGCAGGGGGCAGGAGGA
>NW_005354120.1:746585-756552 GCF_000412655.1 Myotis brandtii
ATCAATGATTCTCTCTCATCAATAATGTTTCTAACTCTCTCTCCCTCTCCCTTCCTCTCTGAAATCAATAAAAATATATTTTTAAAAAAGAATAAGAAATATACTCTTACCATGTAATACAGCAATTGCACTCCTTGGTATTTACCCAAAGTAGTTTAAATCTTATGTCCAAAAAAACCTACACACAGATGTTTACAGCAGCTTTATTCATAATTTCCAAAACTTGGAAAGCAACCAAGATGTCCTTCAGTAGGTGAATGAAGAAATAAACTCTGGTACATCCAGACAATGGAATATTGTTTAGCACTAAAAAGAAATAAGCTATCAAGCCATTTAAAAACATGGAGAAAACTTAAATGCATATCACTAAGTGAAAGAAGCCAATCTGAAAAGGCTGCATACTATATGACTCCAACTATATGACATTCTGGAAAGGGCAAAAGTATGGAGACAATAAAAAAATTAGTGGTGCAGAGGTGGGGATGAATAGGCAGAGCATGGGGGATTTTTAGGGCACTGAAAATATTCAGTATGGTTATTATTATTATTATTTTCAACATTTAAAAAAAGTACGACATAGTTGATCTTGCAAATTATAATTTCACCAGCCTGATTTCTGCCACCCTACTTAGTCTAGGGAAGGACCAGACCTACTCAAGTCAGGGAATTTCTGTAGATTCCAGGCTCCCAAGCTACTATGATTTTGCAGACCTCGAATAGTCTTGGAATTTAACAGACAAAATTTCCAGTCCATATGTCATAAGTGAAACTTAACACCCTGTTAATTTAAAAAGCTTTTAACCAAGATTTGTTATAATTAAACTAGAGGCCCGGTGCACAAAAATTTGTGCACTCGGGGGGGGGAGGGCAAACTGTACATACTGTATGAAGCTTCTCCTCTCGATGGATTTATTATCTCTATGTTGAATTTCATATCTTACAGTGTCCTATAAATGAAAATTAGATTTTTAAAATATCTATTCATATATGCCTCTGAGTAAAAGGTCATGAAGACAATAATCCTCTACAACTAGAAAAAAACTCGGTAATTTTCGAATACCATCATTTTTAAAGGTACTGGATAGTTGTAGAAACAACAAGGATTAAATAAATAAACATTACAAGCAGGAGAAAACTTTTCCAAAGTTCAATTGTTTTTCTCCTCTGGAAAAGGTACCAACTCTGAGAAGAGGCTATGGATCAGGTTTACTCAAGCAAAAAGCCTCTACTGGGAGGAAGAAAAACCAACAAAGCTTTTAACAGTTTGACAGGGCTGGTTGACAAATTGAAAAGTTGATGAGACTTAAATGCTCAGCAGATTTCCCATACCAGACATTTGCTGACTTCTGGTACTGCACAAGAATACAGGGAGCTAGGTCAAATACTTCTAAAAGGTAAAGTGAAATCTTCAGCAACCACCCCATTCTTAGGAAACAGACGTGTACCAGAATTTGAAGCTTACAAACTGTGAATGGCAGATTGGGATCTTGTGTAGTCTTTCAGGGATTAAAGAACAGAAACCCAAGTTTTACATCCTAGAGAAGAGAAAACCAAAAGTAGACTGTTTTACTAAAACTTCAGCCCTAATTCAGCTCAGTATCTAATGATTTGAGATAAATATCCCCTTAATTTATCTGCCTACCAGGAGAAAGGTAGAAATCTCTCAAGAATATCTCATCAAGAGCCTCTATGGTTCTCTTATACATGTTGCAATGCATGCAATAAAATATTACTAGAACCACTACATACCTATTACAATTGCTAAAATCCAAACACTGGCAACAACAATTGCTGACAAGGTGTAGCACAGGAACTATCATTCATTGCTGTTGGGAATGTAAATAGGTACAGCCACATTGGAAGATAGTTTGGCAGTTTCTTACAGAAAAAAACAAACAACAAGAACAAAAAAAACTAAACATACTCTTACCATACAATCTAATAATCACACTCCTTGGTATTTACCCAAAGTAGTTGAAATCTTATGTCCAAAAAAACCTACACACAGATGTTTACAGCAGCTTTATTCATAATTTCCAAAACTTGGAAAGCAACCAAGATGTCCTTCAGTAGGTGAATGAATAAATAAACTCTGGTACATCCAGACAATGGAATATTGTTTAGCACTAAAAAGAAATAAGCTGTCAAGCCATTTAAAAACATGGAGAAAACTTAAATGCATATCACTAAGTGAAAGAAGCCAATCTGAAAAGGCTGCATACTATATGACTCCAACTATATGACATTCTGGAAAAGGCAAAAGTATGGAGACAATAAAAAAAATTAGTGGTGCAGAGGTGGGGATGAATAGGCAGAGCATGGGGGATTTTTAGGGCACTGAAAATATTCAGTATGATTATTATTATTTTCAACATTTAAAAAAAGAAAGACATAGTTGATCTTGCAAATTATAATTTCACCAGCCTGATTTCTGCCACCCTACTTTGTCTAGGGAAGGACCAGACCTACTCAAGTCAGGGAATTTCTGTAGATTCCAGACTCCCAAGCTACTACGATTTTGCAGACCTCGAATGGTCTTGGAATTTAACAGACAGAATTTCCAGTCCATATGTCATAGGTGAAACTTAACACCCTGTTAATTTAAAAAGCTTTTAACCAAGATTTGTTATAATTAAATTAACAAAGGGTTTTTTTGTTATTAATTCAGTTATTTTAAAGAAATTTTAGCGAATACGCCATATGTTGGAGAAAAAAACACGGTAGTAATTCCACAGACATAACTAAATATTACGTATCTACAACCATACTTTACATATTTAAATCCAAGAGTCACTGCTTGTAACATTTGGTGAATGATTAGCACGTGATCACACCGCATTGAGCAAGGTAATTGATTCTGTTGCCGCGTGGCTGACTTTCCACAGCAGTTTTAATGCA
The DNA here is from genome assembly GCF_000412655.1 of Myotis brandtii. Taxonomy (NCBI): domain Eukaryota; kingdom Metazoa; phylum Chordata; class Mammalia; order Chiroptera; family Vespertilionidae; genus Myotis; species Myotis brandtii. Next base: position 749,484 of record NW_005354120.1, read on the forward strand.
CGCAGGCTGATATTCCGACTAGTGCGCTAAGCCACACCCCAGCCGTGTGCATGTGTTTATTCCGTTCTGTTGCCGCGTGGCTGACTTCCCGCAGCAGTTTTAACACACGCAGCTGATATTCCGACAAGTGAGCTAAGCCACACCCCAGCCGTGTGCATGTGTTTATTCCCAGTGACTGCTGAATGCACACACTCACTAGACCTATTCAGTATAAATTTAAAATTACTGTAATACATATGGAAAACTTTTCTGTGAAATTAAACTTTTCATACTTCCTTAATTTTAATTACACAAATGTGTCTACATAAGTAAAAACAGGTAAACTGACTAATCTGTCAATTTTTTAACATACATATTCAGAAAACCTACTTTATTTTATAACGGACCTTTGGCTGTAACAGACACCCCCTCACGGGAATTAGTCCATTATATCAAGGTTTTACTGTAGAGTTCTATTAGAATTACCAGCCCAATTTAACATCTAAAGCTAAATTAATCCATCTACGTGCACAATGTAATGTGAAAATAATCTATATATAAAAGCCTAAGCAACCATTCGACCACTCAACCAGTAGCTATGATGCACACTGACCATCAGGGGTCAGATGCTCAACGCACAAGCATAAAAACGTGGAACAGACTGATGAATCTCAGAGGGAAGGTGGGAGGGGAGGGCAGGAAGAGATTAACCAAAGATCTTATATGCCTACTAGAGGCCCAGTGCACGAATTCGTGCACCAGTGGGGTCCCTCGGGACTGAGCCGAAACCCACAGTCCGACATCCCCCGAGGGGGTCCCAGATTGTGAGAGGGCACAGGCCAGGCGGAGGGACCCCACCAGTGCACGAATCCATGCACAAGGCCTCTAGTATAGGTATATTACGATATATTAGAATGTCACTATGCATTAGTCCAAACCCATGGAATGTACAACACCTACAGTGAACCCTAAGGTCAAACATGAACTTTGGGTAATTCTGATGTGTCAAAGTAGGTCCATCCTTGGTAAAAAAAAAAAAAAGTACCATTCTGGTGAGTGATGCTGATAATGAGAAAGGCTATGCATCTGTGGGGGCAGGGGTATATGGAAAATCTCTGTACCTCCCTCTCAATTTTGTCGTAAACCTAAAACTATTTTTTAAAGTCTTTTTTAAAAAGAATACAAATGAAGAAAGGTTAATGGCATTGATCCTCTAATATGGATTAGTTAAAATACAACTAACAGCAATCAGTGACTAAATCTTCAGAGGTAACATTAGAATTCTTTAAATTATGCCAGATGATATGCTTCTTTTTATTCAAATAATTTATATAACAAGACTATCAATTTCCAATAACATACGACACCTCTTTGCATTAAATTAAGTAGCCAGCTAGAAAAATGGAGGATTCTCAATTATCAAACACACAGTAAACAAATGTGTTGAAAACCTGTTAGCTAAATACTCAAGTACTTAATGAGCAAAATAAAGGGGAAATAAAAGCATTTTCTCAGACTGCAATAATGCATGAAAAAAAGAAAAAAACTGGAAAATAATTTTGCATTTGGGTCTGGAGCTAAAATAGTAATTACATATAAATATAATTATATATAAATATAAAATATTAACATGATTCCAGTTAAATCTTTCCTGAGTTAGCCACAAGAAGGCCCACTCCCAACTGGCAGCAAGGGTACAAATGGAGGCTCCCTTTTCTTCCCTGCACCATGAGGGGCCTTATATTCCTATGTATAGAATCCCAGCCTGAAAATCCAAACCTTGTCTTCCAAATCCTCCATTTGTGCCCTTGCTTCCAGTTGGGAGTGGGCCTTCTTCCGAGCCTCCGTGCCACTCAGCCACAATCCCCACTGGTTTTACAGCCCAAAGTTATGGGGACTTCTCTTCCCACCTTTGGGACCCTGGCTGGGGGGTTGGTGCTCAGCTAGGACTCCTTGCTCCTCGCAGGAGGCCTCTGCAGCCAAGAAATCCTTCCCCATTAAAAAAACGCCACATGTGGGTGTCGGACCAGCCCGTCCGTGTCTCCATCCCTCCTACCTGTCTCAATATTCTTTCTTCTCTACTCCTTTAGTTGTAGGACTTCCATTCAGTCAGATCTCAGGTGGTTCTGAATGATGGTTGTTTTGTAGTTTAGTTGTAATTCTGAGGTGGTTGTGGGAGGCGGCGAGCACAGGCGTTTACCTACATCGCCATCTTGGTTCTCTCCACTAACTTTTAATTGACTGACTTGAGACCTTAATTACATATGCAAAATCCCATCACTTTTCCATTTAATGTCTAATTATGGGAACCATCACATTCACAGGTCCTGCCCATTAAGGGAAGGTAATATACAGGGTTCATACACCAGGGAAGAGAATCTTAGAGACCATCTTAGAAATCTGTTTACCACAGTTGCACAATTTTTAAATTTATTTTAAAAGTCACGAAGTTGAATACTTACCATGGGTAGACTATATGATATGAAAAATAACGACAAGAAAATAAACAAAAATGTTGTCCATGGTATCATAATTCCATTTTTTATTTGGGTTATTTTTTTTTTCATTAAATGAATTAAGCCTAAGACTATCTTTTCTAGGAAATGATTCAACAAAATTTTTTCTGCATTTATTAACCATGCCCTTTATAATTTGTTACACCAATTAATTCACAGTGACCACTTCACAGGAACACAGCAGTCAACTTCTCCACTAGTTGGGTTTTATTCTCTGTCAGCTTCCTTAGTAATGAATGGAGGCTCACTTAAATTCAAAGACTTCAGATTTTCAAAGAGAGTAGGGTTACCTCCCCACAAGCGTTTCCACTCTCTGATTTCTCCACCAGGGAGTGTCTCCATTTTGAGTTTCCCTCAAACAAAGCACAAGCAACAATGTTTAGTCACATGAAGCCTCCATTTTGCCAGCTGCATGCTTCCTACAATTTCATTCACCCTGAGGTCAGGAACTGTGAGTTCTGGAGCTCTTTATGGTGTCCCGGAACGTCTTTGAAGTCTGGCCACTCATGGTATTTTGGGTGTGCTGAACTGCTGCCTAAAACTAAATGTTTCCTAACTTCAGCCTTGCTTTATATATTTTTAAAAAAAACAACAAACAAGCCTGTATTATTCTACTTCAGGTGCTATCTCGATACCATGATGCACTACCAATTCCCTAAGGGGATGCCCAACAATGTCAACTGGATGGTTATCATGTAGGTTTGTTGTTCTCAAGTCGAAACTTAACTGTTACCATGGAAATAAAACACAAAAGAAATTGTCCATCCTGGAAAATAAAAACTGCTTAGACTTCTCACTCCAGGGTTTTATATTAAACATAAAAATCCTCAGCATAATTTATTTTTTATAAAAATAAAAATCTTTCCTGGGAATATGCCAAAGTTATCTCACTACGTAACACATGGACCACCAATGTATAATCAAATTTAAAAAGTAATAGTTTAGCCCTGCCCTGTTTGGCTCAGTGGGTACAGCGTTGGCCTGTGGACTAAAAGGTCCCGGGTTCGATTCAGGTCAAGAGCACGTGCCCAGGTTGCAGGCTTGATCTCCAGTGGGGGGCGTGCAGGAGTCAGCCAATTCTCTCTCATCATTGATGTTTCTATCTCTCTCTCCCTCTCCCTTCCTTGATAAAATCAATATTTTTTTAAAAAGTAATAGTTTACATATATTTTTAAATTAGGGTAATTTGGCTTCTTCAATCCTAATGACAAAAATGGCCACAATACCAGGTCATTTGGAGTCCCTTAAAAGGCTTATTCAATTACTCAGGATACAGTCCCATCACTTGAATGTGCTATAGATTAGACTACCTATATCATCTATATTACCTAAATAGCATCTTCAAGACATGGACTGATACTTCCCTCCACGTTTCTAAGGGAACTGGAGGTTTCTCTTAGAAATTTGGGTCAAAATCTATAACTTACAACATGCAGAAACTAAGATCCAATTTCTTGTCATCTCTCATGGCAGGATAACTTGTAGCTCATAGGAGTTAAGACTAAGGAATGAAAGTCAGACTCCTCTGGTTCTGCATTTTAACAGCTGTGCTATTTTGACCCTTTACTTAAACTCCCTGGGCCTCAGTTTTCTCATCTATCAAAAGGGTATGATAGCAGAAAGCAGGAGTTGGGAAACTATGACCCATGAGCCAAATTTGGCCCATCACCTATTTTTGTAAAGAAAGTGTATGGGAACATGGAAATGCCCATTCATTTACACATTTTCCCTGTTTTGAGATAGTACATAACCTACAAAGTCTAAAATATTTATATCTGGCTCTTTATAAAAAAAAAATTGCTGGCCTCTGATGTAAAGGATTGACATGAAGACTAAATGAGATAATTTTTGTAAGATGTTCATAGAGTTAAGTAACCAATAAACATCGTGGACTACTGTTATTTATTAATAGCAAAAAGTAAAAATCATTGTGATCTTATTTCCTAAAATTCAGAGAGACATCTTTATACATTCTACCTCAGGAGCAAACTGCCCAGGAAGTGATGCCAGCAGGCTCAGCCCCTTCTTGGGATGGAGGTGGCAGAGGTGGTGTGATGGCAGGATGTGATGTGCAGCTGTCAGCGCAGGGCAGGGCGCCCGGTGAGCCACAGACAGCAGCTGCCACCGGTCATCCGTTTCAAGTAACTGATACTCTGCCATTTCTTGATGGAGGATCTCTCGGTCACAGGTGTGTGACACATGCATATTCATCACTGGCCCACTCCTAACTATGTAGAGGAGATTGAAGGAGGGTCGGGGAGGGCTGAAATTATGCTCAGATGACCAGAGCAGAGCCCATTTCCATTTTCCCTAAAGTAACTGCTTTCCCAAGATGTATTCTGCTCATCTAGAGTAGGAAATAAGGAAAGTGTCAACTCGTACATAAAATTTTTAAATGTGAGTTTAATGTAACAAAATCTAGGCTAACAATTTAAAACAATAAAATGGACCTAAAGCTGGTCATTTATCCTAGAACTAGCACTGCTACCCCATATGAGTACATTTGCGAATAAATTTCGGTCAACACCAAATGTCACAATGGTTCCCATAAATCTTCCAACCCATCTTCACACAGTTGTCTTTCAAAGCAAATATGAAAAGATCTAATAAAGAGTTTACACCGAGATGTTGATTTTCAGAAACAAACCAGTGCCTATATTCTTCTCTTGTCTAGGGCCTTGGATATTTCATTCCATCAATTTGCACCTCACTGCCTTGCAAGGTGAAGAGAGGCTGCAAGAACCTGCAAAATTAAAACAGCCCTGATTCCAAATTATTTCCTGCTGGATGCCAGTGGGTTTGGTTAGTCCCTCCTGACTGGAGTCCATAGCAAGGGAGAACCTGACACCAGGAGGAAACCCCAAGTTAGCAAGTGGTTTACATATTTAGTAAACCATACAAACTCAGAGGTATAAAGTCCTCAGTGCTCATCCCAAAAACCTCCCTCCCTACCAAATTATCTCATTGTTTGTATTTAAAACAATTTGGCCCTTCTTTGGATGTGGCAGCTCATTAAATGCTATACATAAGACATTACTAGGTGGGCTCATTGCCAGGAAGGAGGTTACCATCTAAGACAGAGAAGGCTGTCGCTGGTGGAAATGAAGAAGAGACATTCAACCAACTGGGCTGACGCCATTAAGGACCAGCCAAAATGCTGTGAGAGTTTTTAATTCACTCAAACTAATATTCAAGTTGATTAAAGCACCTGGCCATCAGCTTCTTCAAAAGACAGAGGTGTTGCCTGATTATATTTAAGCTTCAAAACTCTCCACAATGTAATCCTTCACCCTGTCCCACTGACATGGCATTCACAGGGAAGTAGTTGAATAGCTCATCTAAGCTTTCACTTTCCTCAGCATGAGGAAATCACACATACCATTTTCCAAGTGCAAAGACACCTTCTGATCGGCAAGCAGCAGCAAAGGCACCTGCAGAGACTTGAACAAAATCTTCCACTTGAAGTTCCCAAGTGATGAGAATTTGCACTTGAGAAAGGCAGCCAATTTGGAGTCAACTTGATTACAACCAAAAAGAGTAATCAGTTGATTAAACTACCAACCTCATACATTGTCCAGTTAATAAAATGAATACTGTCCCTACAGATCCCAGTATTTCTGTGTTTTAATTCAAGGTATAGAGACTTTCTAAATAATGATTTATATAAGCACAATCCTTTGATGCACAAAGTAGACACTGGTGGATATAGATATATAGACATATGAACACAGTTCTGGGGGCTAGAAGTCCAAAATAAAGGTGTCAGCAGGGCTGGTTCCTTCTGAGGGCTGTGAGGGAGAATCTGTTCTAGGCCTCTCCCTGGCTTCTAGTAGTTTGCTGGGAATCTCTGCCTTCATCTCCACAAGGCCTTCTCCCACTCTGCTGGTCTCCAAATTTCCTCTTTTTATGAAAACACTGCTTATACTTAATTAGGGCCCACTCTAATGACTTCATTTTAACTGTAAATATCATATCCCCAAATAAGGTCATATTCTGAGGTACTAGGGGTTAGGATTTAAACATAATTTTTGGGGACACTATTGACCTACAACACATGCCCATTTCTGAAGCTCTGTGTCTACACCCAGGTCAATGATTACTTTTCAGCTGTACTGAGGTATAACTGACAAATAAAACTGTAAGATATTTAAGTGTACATCATAATTTGATATAGGCATATATCATATTGTGAAAAATATTCCTCCCATCTAGTTCATTAACACATCCATCACCTATTATTTTTTTGGAGGGTGAGAATATTTAAGTTCTATGCCCTTAGCAAATTTTAATTATACAATACAGTGTTATTAACTACTAGAGGCCCAGTGTACGAAATTCGTGCATGGGGTGGGGGGTACCCTCAGCCCAGCCTGCACCCTCTCCAATCCGGGACCCCTCAGGGGATGTCTGACTGCCAGTTTTGGCCTAATCCTGGGGATTGGGCCTAAACTGGCTGTTGGGCATCCTCTCACAATCCAGGATGGCTGGCTCCTAACTGCTCACCTGCCTGCCTGCCTGACTGCCCCTAACTGGACCCCTGCCGGCCTGGTTGCCCCCAACTGCCGCCCCCGCCA
>NW_005354120.1:756639-768552 GCF_000412655.1 Myotis brandtii
TTTGCCGCCAACTGTGCCCCCTGCCGGCCTGGTCGCCTCTCACTGCCCCCCTAGCTGGCCTGGTCGCCCCACACAGCCTGCTGTTCAGTCGTTTGGTCGCCCCTCACTAACCCCCCTGCCGGCCGGGTTGCCCCACGCAGCCTGCTGCTCAGTCCTTTGGTTGTCCCTCACTAACCCCCCCGCCGGCCTTGTCGCCCCACTCAGCCTGTTCAGCCGTCCATTCGGTTGTTTCAGATGTGCCGGCCCCTGGCTCTTTATATATATAGGTAATCACCATGTTTTGCACTAGATCCTCAGAACTTATTTATCTTATAACAAACTTTGTGCTCTTTTACCAACTTCTCCCTGTTTCCCCATCCCCCAGCCCCTGCAACCACTTTCTACTTTCTATGTCTGAGTTTGACTTTTTCTTTTAGATGCCACATATAATACCATAAAGTATTGGTCTTTCCTTTTTCTATGCCCTCCAGGTTCATTCATGTTGTCACAAATATATATGAAATCTCTTCTTTATCCATTCATTTTGATGGACACAGGTTGTTTTCATATTTTGACTACTGTGGATAATGCTGCAATGAACATGGGCGTGCAGATATCTCTTAAATATCCTGTTTTTACTTCATTTGTAATATACCCAGAAGTGGTATAATTCCTGGGTCATATGGTAGTTCTGTCTTTAATGTTTTCCAAAGTGTCTATGTGGTCACTATTCTTAAGTGCCTATCTCTCCTCTGAGGTACAGAGGAACAGAATAGATGCAAAGGAACAGAATAAACACAAACAATGACATCTACACAAACCTGCTACAAGCCTCATTACACGTGTCTCTCTCTATGTAAAACCTCTAAAGATAGGAAATTTGTGAGCTTGGTTTATTTAATATATTAAAATTGCTTCATGCTTTATTGGTTTGTGGGGTTGCCAGTTAATTGTGACTGAAACACACACAAAAATTACTGATTCTCCTCTTGAAAAATATAAATAGGATATGGTTTGAAATTTAAAAATTAGATTTTAAAAGACTATTACTGACATTTGGAAAAAAGCATTTGCTGAATTTACAAACTTTTTAATCATATTGATTCAATCTGATTTTCACTTAGGTTAAGAATATATAGTTTGAGTTTTGAAAACAGTCCAATCATGCAGCATCAAAAAGAGTATCAATCTATTTGCAGCATGAGACCACTTCATTTATTCAAAATCATGTAGAATAAGTTGTTGCTAAAGATATATGATACATATATATGAAGCTAATTTGACAGACAAATGTGAAAAAAATGGCAGGTGCATTCTACCTAATAAGAACATAGATTGATGTCTTTCAGCGCTTTCATTTTTATCATTTTTCATAATGACATACTCTTGTGAGATAGGTTTGGATGATGAGAAAATTTGTTTTATCTTCGTTTTCTAGGTAAAGTACGTAAGCTACTTTTCCAATGCTATACATATACTGAGGTTTCTTAGTCTATGTAGAGTAGACCAATGACTTCTCAAAATTTAGTTAATTATAAATTTCATGTAATTTTTTTACTCTAGGTGTCTCTAAAACATGGCACTACTGCCTTGAACCTAACCAATACAACCCACTAAGTAGTTGGGAAAGGCCAGGATATAAACTCTCAGCTTGGAAAATAAAGAAAACAGCTGATAGGAGTACTTCATGATCAACCAAACGGTGAGAAAATTTAGTTTTCAAAGCTGCACCCTGAGCGCTTCAGAAGCTGGTTTCACACACCAGCCTTTACACTTGTCATCTCAGTCCTGTGTGTCTCACTTCTGATTTCTTCAAATTCAGAGAGTAGAAAGCAATCTCAGAAAGTACTTAACTCCGTCAGTGTGCAGCCACCCAGAGACCTCCAAGGGAAATGACAAGCACCAGCCTCAGAGAGTGAAGGGAAAGGAAAGCCGTGCAAATCCTGAATCATCTCCATGAGCAAAGGATACAGAAGAACTCTTTTGGGACACAAAGATGCCATTTAGGGCTCCACAGTAGTCATTTTAAAACTGGTACTTTCTGGAGTAAATTATTTTACCTGCCTGCTCAAGTGCCTAGTTTAGAACCAGGAAGCAAATTACAATCATACAGAATCCAGGCATGAAATTATGAATGTCTGATTTCCATTGGTCTAGACTTTGTCTGTCTACAAACCAGGGCTGAGGGCCAAATTCCCCACTTTTCTCCCCAAAAAAGATCCATTTGAGCGTTGGACAGTGTTTCTCAGTGGTTAGAGCATTGACCACCCGCTGAAGGGTCACTGCCTTGATTCCTGGTCAAGGGCATGTACCTGGGTTGCAGGTATGATCTCAGCCCCAGTTGGGGTGCTTGACATAGGCAAACAATTGATGTGTCTCTCTCACATCGATGTTTCTCTCTCTCTCTCTCTCTCTCTCTCTCTCTCTCGCTCTCTCCCCTTCCTCCCTCCCTCCCACCATCTCAAGAAAAAAAAAATCAATGGGAAAAATATCCTCCGGTGAGGATTAACAACAACAAAAGATCCATTTGACATTTTGCAATGTCAAGTATTTGGTCATTCATTCTTGCATTCATTCATTCATCAAATATGGGGACTCTTGCACACATACTACATGCATCATGGAAATGCAGCTGAGGCTCCTAAGGGAAGAGAGCAAGGACTGGGTTTCCACAGTCAGAAGCCTGGAAAAGCTAACCAAATTCTATTACAAACAATGCCAAAAGTGCCTGGATTGCCTGGATGACTATTATCTGCTTTTCTTTATCTTGAGACTTGGCCTCTCAATGTTCCCTAGAGAAAATATCAAATATTTTCATAAAACTGAGGTGACTGTCTTCACTTGCCACCTGTTAACCTCTTTACTGATTTTTCTTTAGCCTGATTTGCTTGGGCTTCACTTGGTATCTATAATGCTGTGCTCATGCAGCAGACAGATTAATCTGTCCACTTAGATAACCCTGGAAAGCTGCTCTGGAATTGAACTTTGAAACGTTATAGGAGTTCACTCATCACATAATCCTTATAACAGCAAAGAATCCTGTTTAATACTAATAGTCACCCCCAAATACGTTTGACAATTTCATGTTTTCATATATCTAATTCTGTAAATAAAGAAGCAAAATAGCTTGAAAGAAGAGATAATCTGATTAGGAATTTAACTGTTTTATGCTGAAATAACTTTAGCTTTGACCCTTAGTAAATTCTTCTCAATGCATTTCTTAACATTTCTTAAATGTATTATCATATTTCATTTTTGAAGAGTGCCTTATGAGTTATTTCCATTTTATGATGTCAAGTTGCCACCAAAAATTCTCCTTAAAATATTTAGTATTGAATGTTATGAAATGGAGAGTATTCTCCATTAGCCAAGCAATTACCACAAACGTTCTTACTCTCCTCTCTTTCCTTTTCTTTCAGATTTTAAGTTATTGACTTTGCAGAGCACTGTTCTTTACTCTCTCCTCATTATTTAAGATTCTTTTTGCTCCTTCTGCCTTCTATATAGCATACTTCTCCTGGATGTCACAATTCTCATTACCCACCTGAGCCTTCTCTCCGTCTGAATCCTTCACACTCCCTGATCTCTACTCTTCCAATCCCAGGCCCAACGATCAATCTGACCATGAACTCCCTGCTGTTTAATGAGTCCCCACATAGTTCTAGGACAGCAATAAACCCTTGATATATTTTACCTTCCACTTAATTTTACAACAAAGTAACTGTTACTAGAAATATATACACAGCCATGGAGTTTTAAAAACCCTATTCCAATTATTAAATTGCAAGCTACCTTAAATCTGTGAGACATACAAAGCATATATCATGACCTATGTAAAATATATGTAATAGAAGTTAGCATAATCAATTCTGAAATTCACTTTTGTTCATATTACATAATTAATATTAAATTATCTCTAAATTTCTACTTTTTTTCATGTAGAGGTTTTTTTTGCCATGTCAATATTATTTCTCTAAAAGTAGCAATAGTCATTTGAATGTATTAAATATATATATATATATAAAATGGTTTTTAGCTATCATGCCACTAATAGCAGAACAAAAGACTATTGCCATCAAGTCATTTAAGTGGCCAAAGATACCAAAGCAAACTTTCCCAACTGTAGTATTATGGAACACCAGGAAGCATTTCAAATTACCCAAAATTATTTTTCATTTCTCTTACATTCCAGTAACCTCAACTTCCCAGTAGCTATTTAGTTTTCCAGTTACACACTCAGCTAACTTCTCTTTCTGAAATGTTTTCAATCAGATGCTGCCTACCAAATTGAATGGGGAACCCTGTGCCATAATTAATAACTTCAATAACAGATATAACAGCGATGGCTTTTCTCTGAAAGCAGAAAGCTAAAATCGCCCTTCTTAAATATACTCATATAGCCAGGAGAACACACTGGCTAGTCAATGTTTATGACAGATTTCTCTTGTTACATCTCAAAACAATCTGTGATCAATATCAAAACACTGCAATGAGATTTTACAAGGGAATCTGATTGGACATTTCTGTATTTATTCAAGCAGATACTAGAGGCGGGATAGCCGAACAGTCAGAAGAAGATTTGCAATGCAATTAGGGGGAACAAGTGCATCTGAGTGTATGCCAGACGCAGGGGCCTCCCCTTAATTCACACAGTCCAATGTCTTCATGCAGCGTACAGCATCAAACTGCACTTCCTACAGTTTTCAAACTTGTGTCAGTTAACTCAGTGTTTACCGAGTGCCGCACTGGGGCACTCAACATTTGGGGAACACCATCCAGCTCCGTGTACGTTGTTCCAACGCCATCTGTCACTTACACTTCCACAGATTCACAAATTTCAATTCACGCTAATCTACTCGGGGCTCAAACTGAAGCTATAATTCAAATTTTGACATGAAGCTTGAATTCCTTTTCAGTGTTCTTCAACTTTGACCCAGCTCCCCCTCCGTCCTTCACTGAAAAGGGGCCAAGACAACAGCCCAGCAAGTGGGGCAGGCAAAACAGGCCTCCTTTGTTCGGTTTTGTCCTTTCAGCTCTCTATTGAGGTGAGGGACTGAAAAGCACACAGGGCCTTGGAAGGCAGCCGCACTCCCGCTCGCAAGCCATCCTTCCGCAAAGACCAAAACACTCCAGGATGGAACCCTTTCCACAGCCCACTTTCACCTTAAGGCATAATTAATGGGACATTCGTACTTTCCCGTTCCCTTGAGAGAGAATATGTTAATGGGGTTTTCCATGAGTTTGTAATGTTCACCCAAAATGTATGCTGTAAGTCAGACTGTTCAAATGCCAAGGGCATCTAAAAGTGGCATGAAAGTCGCTTTAAAGTTGAAATTTGGAGAAAAGAGCACTACACACTGAATACATATACTGAATTTTCCGAATGCTCTCAGCCCACTTGAGAAAGATAAATCAAATTCACTGCATATCACACAGTAGAAGGCCTCCTACAGGATTCCCTCAGATTGCCCTGGAAATATATTTTTCTGGTTACAGTGCGTTTTGAACCAATATGCCATGCACATTATAACATTTAAATATGCATATATATGTGTGTGTGTGTGTGTGTGTGTATATATATATATATATATATTCAAAATACTTTTTCCAACCCTTTCTGTCATTTAACAAGAAGAATTTTTAAAGGATCACTTTCATCTGACAGTAACTGTCATTTGCATCCTCATGCAAATTCAGCAATGCTTCATTTAATACAGGGCAGCAAGGAAGAAAATCAGAGAGCACAAAAGACAAGATTAAGATTTACTTGTCATTCCTGTTTTTAAGCTGAATAAGCCAGCTGGACAGTATGTGCAGCAGATGAGCAAAAATGTTTGTAGGTTTGTTCCCTTTATCATTGGTATTCAGTCACTAGTTTTTGGTTGTTGTTGTTTTGTTTTGTTTTGTTTTTTTACAATTAAGGGAAATCCTCCATCAGACTTTTAAAAATTACCTTTTTCTAATTTGAAATTCCAATCTTGTAGGCTAGTAAAACAGGTCAATTAAATTGGCACCACATCTTTTTTATTAGCTCAGCTAAGCAATTATAATTGGGTGGTGAGGGTTTGAGCTGTCATCTTTGAAGACTCAATGGTGGGGAAAAATGCCCAACACAGACTTGAAATTTACAGCTCCAGCACATCCCTACATATTTCTAGATATGAGGCAAATTTGCTCTTGATATGGGTTAAAATAATAGTGTCATTTTTTCAGTAAAATAAAAGCATACTAATATGTAACCTATCCTCATAGCAAAATCACTTAGCACAAGTGCACTACAGACATATATGCTCTAATTCAACCTTTAAAAATAATAACATTAATGTATGTCCCCAATGCTGGCTTATCCTGGCCAATGATATGCATGCTATATAGCCTCTATTTCATGCTTTGTGCGAAGTATAGAATCAATGAATACTTCTTAAAAACCACCCATCTCCTTATTAATAAAAGTTAAATTGAGCCCAACCAGTGTTGCTCAGTGGTTGAACATCGACCTATGAACCAGGAGGTCACGGTTCGATTCCCGATTAGGGCACATGCCTGGGTTGTGGGCTCCATCCCCAACAGCCAATCAGTGATTCTTTCTCATCATTGATGTTTCTATGCCTCTCTCTCTCTCCCCCTTCCTCTCACTGAAATTAATAATTTAAAAAAGTTAAACTGATAAGTTGGTAAACATTATGAGTAACTTTTCCACAATACATTGTATATTAATTTATAACTTTAAAAAGTAACAACTTGCCCTAGCTGGTTTGGCTCAGTGGATAAAGCGTCAGCCTATGGACTGAAGGGTCCCAGGTTCAATTCTGGCCAAGAGCACATGCCCAGGTTGTGGGCTCGGTCCCCAGTGTGGGGTGTGCAGGAGGCAGCTGATCATTGCTGTTTCTATCTCCCTCTCCCATCCTCTCTGAAATCAATAAAAATATATACATTTTAAAAAGTAACAGCTATAACTCTTGACACCCAATAGGATGGCTATTAATTATTAAGAAAACAGAAAATTAGTGTTGGTGATGATGTGGAGAAATTGGAACCCTTGTGCACTCTTGGTGGAAATGTAACATTTTGCAGCTGCTCTGAAAAACATTATGGTGGCTCCTCAAAAAATTAAAATAGAATTACCATATGATCCGGCAATCCCACTTCTGGCTACTTGCCCCAAAAAGCTGAAAGCAGTGACTCAAAAAAATATTTGTACACACATGTTCATAGCAACATTGTTCACAAGTGCCAAAAAGTGGAAACAGCCCAACTGCCCACTGACATAATACTTAATACTTCCTTTTTTTTTAAGTGGTATGTACTGGTATATATAATGGAATATTATTCAGCTTTAAAAAGGAAGGAAATTCTAACACATAGATGAGCCTTGAAGACATTATACTTATCTTATAAAGTGAAATGAAATAAGCCAGTTACAAAAGGACAAATGCTGTAGGATTTCATTCACATAAGGTACTTAGGGTAGTCAAATTGTCAAACTCATAGAGACAGAAGGTAGAATGATTCTTTCCAGAGTTGCAGGAGAAGGGTAATGGAGGGTTAGTGTTTAATGGACAGAGAGTTCCAATTTGGGAAGGTGAGAAAAGTTCTGGAAAGATGGACAGCAGTAATGGTTACTTAACAATGTGAAGTATTTAATGCCACTAAACTATACAGTTAAAAATAGTTAAAACAGCTCTAGCCCGTTTGGCTCAGAGGATAGAACTTCGGCCCAAAGACTGAAGGGTCCTGGGTTTGGTTCCAGTCAAGGGCATGTACCTTGGTTGCAGGCTCGATCCCCAGCCCTGAGCCAGCCCTGAGCCTTGGTTGGGGCGCCTGGGGAGGCAACCAATCAATGTGTCTCTCACATTGATGTTTCTCTCTGTCTCTCACCCTCCCTTCCACCCTCTCTAAAAATCAATAAAAAATATCCCCGGGTAAGGATTTAAAAAAAAAAAGTTAAAACAGTAAATTCTGTTACATATATTTCACCAAAATAAAAAAATAACTTAGCAAAACATCCAATTTTCTATACATATAATGCATTTGCTCCCCCAGTTAAAGACAACCTGATATTGAAAGGGTTATTGCTGGAGGCAGAGCCATCCCATATTTTCTTCCTGTAGCCCTCTCATTCACATTTTCAGAGGAAAAATAAACATCCATCAGTTCACTTGGGAACATTTTCCTAGTCTTAGCCTCTGATGGCAATAAAAGACTCTAAACTAAAGGGGCCTTTCGTTTGCCTGGGTGGACAAAAGGTTAAATAAAATAAGCTACTGGATTCTTGCCCCTGACATCCTTAGATGCTAAGAGATCCCTACCACCTCCTCTGACTTCACCTGGCAGGAAAGCCAAGGCTCCTTCAGGTGGGAAAACATGAAGCATAAAAGGAAAATACATCTATAAGTATTTAGTAATGTTCAATAATTTCAATTCATTTTCCCCTTTGCTAATCATCTCAGCAGTTGAAGACTTAAACAGTCTTTGTATGCAAGCACACAAAACTGTCTAGAGCAGCGGTTCTCAACCTGTGGGTCGCGACCCCTTTGGTCGAACGACCCTTTCACAGGAGTCGCCTAAATACATCCTGCATATCAGATATTTACATTACGATTCATAACAGTAGCAAAATTAGTTATGAAGTAGCAACGAAAATAATTTTATGGTTGGGGGTCACCACAACATGAGGAACTGTATTAAAGGGTCATGGCATTAGGAAGGTTGAGAACCACTGTTCTAGAGAAAAAGAATACTTTAGGAACTCTATATTCTTGTTAAATTCATTATTAGTTACCATGCTTCTCAAGTGGAAAATGTTCTCTGTAAATGGGAATGAGATTCCAAAGGCTGCTGACAGAGGCAGCAAATCAGGACTCCTATGGACTGAACTGTCCCCCCCGCTTCCCCCCACTTCATATGTTGACATCCTAATCCCCAATACAACTGTGTTTGGAGACAGGGCTTTTTGAAGTAATTAAGGTTATATAAGGTAATAAGGGTGTGTCCTAATCCAATAGGATCAGTGGCCTTATAAGAAGAGGAAGGGAAGCAGTCTCTCTCTCTCTCTCTCTCTCTCACACACACACACACACACACACACACACACACACACACACAAACAGGCACACACCAAGGAAAGGAAATATGGGCACACAGGGAGAAGACAGCAGTCTGCAAACTGGGAAGAGAGCTCTCGAGAGAACCCAACCATGCTGGCATCCGGATCTCTGACTTACAGCCACCAGAAGTGTAAGAAAATAAATGTCTGTTCTTTAAGCCACCCAGTATGTATTTTGTTAAGGCAGCCTAAGCTAACTAGGACAAAGACTCTGATTTCATGTGAGAACATCAGGGGAAAAAAGCATGGGTTTCTCAGGGGTTACCCTTAAGGTGAGTAATGACTGGTAGGAGCCACCAGAGGGCTTTCTCTGATGTTCATGATGTTCTCTGTTCCTTGTTTTGAGCTCTAGTCGGGTGTGCTCAGTTTGTGCAAGTTCATCAAGCTGTACATTTACAGAATGTGGAAAAAGAATATCTGCATGTGGAAGGATGTGGCATAAGGCAGGAATTCTGGTTTGCTCACCACTGTATCCCCAGTACACTGTATCCCTAGAACATGTACCCAGTAAGTGGTGATGAATGAGTGAACGAATGAATGAACGAATCTCTTTATCAGAAAAGCTAGGGGTTCCATTAAATAACTCCTTTGTGCATACACAATATAATAGCCCCAGATTCAATTTATATTCAACTGATTACACAAGGAAAACTATACCAACACAAAAGCATTGTTTGAAATGACTCTTCAGGAAGTTTTCTATCGCCCAGGTGTATACATTCTCATATCCTCTCACCTTCCTGAAGCGCTCACTCCCAACTATTATTGTCATTGTCACATCGGCCTCACAGAAAGTATCATTTCTAAAGCTTTCTATTTATCGTCACTGATGCAATGATAAAAAATGATGTGGTGCCCAGCCGGTGTGGCTCAGTGGTTGAGTGTCAACCTATGAACCAGGAGGTTCGATTCTGGTCAGGGCCCCTGCCTGGGTTGCAGGCTCCATCCCCAGTGGGGGGTGTGCAGGAGGCAGCTGATCAATGATTCTCTCTCATCGTTGATGTTTCTATCTCTCTCTCTCCCTTCCTTTGTGAAATCAATAGAAATATTTTTTTAAATGATGTGGTGTAAGGGCCTCAGCACTTCCCTGCATTAGAGGGCTGGGTAACCTCTCCCAGCCCCACTGTACTTACTTGGAAACCCAAAGGTTCACGTAGTGTTCTCTTACAGCTCTAAAATTCCCGGATTGTGTGACATGCTTAGCAACTTTCCTGTAATAAGGTGCTAGTAACAGCAGGCTGAAAGAAGACCACGAGTCAGTAGAATTTAGAACTAATTTTTCAAGTGATCAGTCAATTAAAATCATGCTACAAGCTATTCCAGGAATAGCTGACTTCACTTGAGTTCAAATTCTTGTTTCGAGTAGTTAATATGGAGCATTTGTGTAAACGCACCACATGGCCTTATACATTTAGGATATCGAATGCTTTTTTAAGGTTTTATACTGGAGTTCTATTTAAATTCAATATCCAACTTGAGGAGTAAATCTTCCGCAGTCAAAAGTGTCTACAAAAGAGATTCAGGGCTGGGAACCTGAAATAGAAACATTGCCAAATGGAAACTTTACCTTTATTTTTTTTTTTAAAGTTTCTCAAAAATTGCGACATGCCAGGCATCTCTCAGTCTCTGTAATGAGAGGGGGCACTGGTCACCAAGCACAGTCCAGTGACTGTAACTACTTGAATTGTGGGTTAACAGCCAAGGACTTAAAAGCTAACCAGAATAAAGGAACTTGTAAAGGAATTCAAGAGCAATACAGGGCAATAAAAGGCTATTCTACAAATACAATTCGCTGAATTACTATATTGCTCGCTACTGTGAGGTCTGCAGGAGTTAGAATTAAATGGGCTTATAATATGTTCCTGGTTTTGAACACCGGATAGTCTCAGGCTTCCTCTAAACTAATAAGCCTCCAAAGGGCCACATGTTCACAGTCTTGAATGACTAAGTGTAGGGGCAAGAAGCTAGCCCTTGCTCCCCCACTTCCTAGCTATGTGGCCTTAGGAAAGTTACTTGGTTTCTTTAAGTGTCCATCTCCCAGTTTTTAAAATGGGACCGTTGTGGAAGGAAATGAGATGATACTTGTAAACCACAGCACCAAGCATATCTGCAGCTTTTCAAAAAAAAAAAATGTTAACTCTCATTATCATTAAAGTAGAAAGCATCCAATTGTCTAAACCCATTTCAGTTCTTCGGGAAGGTCTCATTGACTCGTGACCTATTATTACAATATTTTTATAGCGGGGCATGGTTACATCAAACAGCCCCAAGCAAAACAGCCCAGCCTCCCTGGGTCTGCATTCAGGGGCTACCGTTTTCCTTCCCAGGAAAGTCCCAGGGGCAGCTCCTGGGACTGCACCAAAGCCGCCCGCCTCGCCACACTGGCTTCCACCTCTGCTTGCCAGAGTCTAGGGCAAGGAAGGGCCCGGCCCTCGGGAACCGCACCTCTGCACATGAACCACGCGGGACCCGGCAGGAAAAGAATGCTCCCCTTTTCAGACAGACAGCTACGAGCCCCAGAGGCCTCTGGCTGGAGCGGATGGTACCAAAGGCAGGAGAGAGGCAGGGTGGGAAAAAGACGCCACCTCTCAGCGCCGCACCCTCCCTCCGCGCCCGCCGCTGCGCAGGGGCGACCACAGAGAGTCGCGGGTAGAGGATGCAGCCGGAGGCAGGCGGCAGGGAGACGAGCCGGAGGGAAGGCAACTGGCTTGCTCTCCAGTCCCCCGGACCCTGGGACCCCACCCGCGTCCCTTGCTGCCCGGTGCACACCGCTCTGGAAGAAAAGACGACTCCCTGGCTCCCCGCTCTGGGCGCTGGCAGAAGCGGGC
>NW_005354120.1:769912-789719 GCF_000412655.1 Myotis brandtii
TGGGGGCGGGGGATGGAGGGTAGGAGGGTTCGGGGGATGAGAGTGGTTGGGATTTGGCTGCAAGAGATGTTCCAGAAATTAAATGGCTGGTTTTTAAATGCCACGGTCCTGGGTTTCCATTTCTGTGCAACGTCTGTGGTCTTTTTCTTTTTTTTAAATTCTTTTTCTTCTAAAACATTTAAATTCTTCGAAACTCACCAGTTGGGACGATTGAGACGATTTCCTTTTCTTTTGTTTGTTTGCTAGCGTTATTTCCAAACAGCCCCCAGAAAGCGAGCCTTCAGGGTAAGGTAGATGTTGTCTATTCTATTCTTGGTAGGAATTGGCTTTCCTAGTCCTAGAGAACAGGATTAGTTCAAGTTTGCTTTTTTTTTTCCATTTTGAGAGCATTATGGAGAGTTGAAATGTAAAAAGAGTTAAGATTTTCTAAATATGTAGTATTTTAGCAAACGCACTGCAGGCTGCATAGGTCAGGTCCGGAGACTTCTCTCCCCGGGATCCTAGATGGTGTCCAAGACCCTGGGCCTGGCACTCAGGTCCTCAGGACTCTCCTCTGCTACCTGCTCTCCCAGAGGTTCCTCCCGGCTGCCAGGTGTCCCTGACTCGGCCATTTGACCATTTACTGCAGGCTCCGCGCTCACTCCGCTTAACCTGAGCTGTTTCCCTCCGTTCTCTACTTTAAAAAAAAATGTTTAGTCAGATGTTTTGTCATATGAATATATACTCCAATAAAAAGAACAAAGAAGAGGAGGGAAGCTTTAGAAGAAATGGGACCACAGTGACAGCACCAAAAAATAAAATTAAATAATTTTGATACTACATGATACTTATAATAATATAAAATTATTATGTAGTTCGAATTGCATTGCAGTGCTACATGCTGGGGATTAGTTCCTGAGAGGATGAGTGACAGGAAGAACCAAAGAGCTGCTGCACGAGGAGCTGAAAAGAAGAGAGCATGAGGGGAACGAGGAATGATCTGGAAGAGGATTAGAAAGATGCCCGAGTGGGCAAAAAGCATTTGATTTGCTTGGTGATGCACAAGGCATTCTGATTTGACGACTTATGGGCACGCCTCCTTACCTAAATTGCCACTCTTTATTGCATCCCTAAGCCTTACCTGTCCTCCACTCCAAGCTTCCCTCCATCCTCGAACCCAGTTTAGGGCAGAGAATAACATTAGTCTGTTTTCCCCATCGGTTGATAATAAAAGAATTTTCCATGTGCCCAGCACTATCGTCAGCACTTACTTTGATGAACTCGCTTAATCCCAGGGCAACCCTGTGCATTGTATACTAGTAGTACCCCCATTTTAGAAAACAAAGAAAGAGGGGTTAAGTAACTTGCAGAAGCCACACAAGACAGTGGCAGGGCTGGGACGCAGGCCTGGGCATTCTGGCTCCAGAGTTCAGTCTTACCCACTGTGCTCTGCCGCCTTCCCGTGACAGTACACTCAGCGTGTGTGTGTGTGTGTGTGTGTGTGTGTGTGTGTGTGTGTGTGTGGTCCCTGAAATGTATCAGAAAGTCATGGAGCCCTCCAGTGGCACCTGCAGTGAATATGTCTTGAGCCTTTCTCCTTTCCTCTTCTTTCTCAGCCCTGTTTGTTTCTTCCTCGGAATGTTCCCTCTCCTCTTTTTCTCTTTCACTTTTTTCTTCCCTCACCTTATTTATTTATGTCATTTTATTTTTAATCCTCACCTGAGGACATGCTTATTGATTTTTAAAGAGAAAGGAAGAGAGAGAGTATGTGCCCCAACCGGGGATCAAACCCACAACCTAGGTATGTGTCCTGACCAGCAATTGAACCCTCAGCCTTGTTTTCTCCATTCTTGTTTTCTCCTTTTTTAAATTTAGCTCTTTGATATATAATTGATTTTTAGAGAGAGAGGAAGGCAGAGGGATAGAGAGAGAAAAACATTGATGATAGAAAAGCATCACCAATTGGCCGCCTCCTGCACGTCCCCTACTTAGGATTGAGCCTGCAACCCCAGCATGTGCCCCGACTGGGAATCAAATCAGGGATCTCTTGGTTTCTAGGCTGAAGCTTAACCACTGAGCCATGCCAGCTGGGCATCCATCCTAGTTTTCTTGATCTTCATCCATGGTTCAGGCCACCCAGGGAAGGCAGTGCCATAGGCCCTGCCCTAAAACTAATGTTTAGTTCACCAAAAACTACCATGGACCCAGCCACGCTAGTACCAAGCTGTATGTCCATGAGCAAGTTATTTCCTCTCTTAGTGTTTCCATACTGTGAAAGGAAGGAGTTGGGCTAGGTGAAAACAAAAATTGGGTTTTTTAGCTGTGTCACTTTATGATTCTGGTGGTAACCAAAAGCTTTTTTTTTTTTATTCCCTAACCCTCCCCTTCAGTACAGACCAGAGCTAGTGACTCACTTCTAACGAGTATAATACGGAAAGAGTCCTGGGATGTCACTTCTGATTTTATTACAAAAATACTCTGACTTCGTCTGTCTTGCAGTCTTGCTCCTTTGATTGCTCAGAGGGAAGCCAGCGGCCATGTTGTAAGCTTTCCCTATGAGTGGCCCTCACGTCACAGAAATGGGGGATGCCTCTGGCCCATGGCCTGTGAGGAAAGAGGCCCTCAGTTCAACAGCCATGAGGAGCCGAATCCTGCCTCAGTCACCTAAGGGAGCGTGGAAGCAGAGTGCCCCTCAGTCGAGCCTTGAGGTGACTGTAGTCCAGGCTGACTCCCTGAAACCCTCCCCTTCAGTACAGACCAGAGCTAGTGACTCACTTCTAATGAATATAATACGGAAAGAGTACTGGGATGTCACTTCTGATTTTATTACAAAAATACTCTGGCTTCGTCTGTCTTGCAGTCTTGCTCCTTTGCTTACTCGGAGGGAAGCCAGCGGCCGTGTTGTAAGCTTTCCCAATGAGTGGCCCTCGCGTCACAGAAATGGAGGAATGCCTCTGTCCCATGGCCTGTGAGGAAAGAGGCCCTCAGTTCAACAGCCATGAGGAGCCGAATCCTGCCTCAGTCACCTAAGGGAGCGTGGAAGCAGAGTGCCCCTCAGTCGAGCCTTGAGGTGACTGTAGTCCAGGCTGACTCCCTGACTGCAGCCTTTTGAGAGACCCTGAGCCAGAGCACCCAGCTCATCTCTGTTGGAAGATAACTAATGTTTCCAGTTTTAAGCTGTTAAATCCATCACTGATACAGTTATGTAAGTGCGTCTCAGAACTCTAAATTTGCATCTGATCACACAAATTGTATCTATTTTCTGGATGGGAAAGGAGAAAATTGATTAAATGGTGGTTGTCATAAGATGCAGATATGGTGCTGGTTAAAGAAGCACTTGTGGAAAACAGATGAGACCATCAGAATGACCTGTCCAAGGTTAACCTCAGCAGCTCCTGGTTCCAAACCCCAAAGATATATTCTGCTCAGACAGCCAAGCCTGGAGTTGCCCATCCACTGTGCCCACCCAGACCTGCTCCTTTCTTCTGGATGCCAGCCACAGGTTCAGCTGGCCCACACCTCCTGAAGTTTCATAGTTGGTGATTAATACCCACCATGGATAATCATAGGATGTGCAGTTATAGATAATATGTCAATAATAAAATGGGCAGCTTCCTACATTGCCTGACCAGTGAGCAGAGGAATGTTATCACAGATGCAAAATATCAATTGTTCTCTCATGCCTCTCCTCGCTGTCTGCCAAATAACCACAGAATTCTGGTGCCTATCTGGTGCCACTTGGGCATGTGTCAAATAGAAACCAAAAATTGCAACCCATTCCTTGCCTGATGCTTAGCAAGACAGTATCCCTACATCTATCTAAAGAATGTAATGCTCAAGCAATTGGAGGGAGATGCGATTTTAGTGGTTGCCATATGTGGATTTCTTCTCTAGAAGCCATGAGTCACCAGGACCTTCTGCCCACCCCCGTGCTTGGGGAACCAAGCTGGGAGGAGGCGGGACATAATAAGCATATTCCTTGCAGCCAATTCCTCCATCTGTTCCTACAGTTTCGATCTATAAGGATATATAAATCCATTCTGCTGAATGGATTTCACACTCGCCAAGGTCAATGTGCAATCAGCTGTTTCAGTTGGGGTCATCAGAGACAGAAAACTGTTGCTCTGCAAAACGGAGATGCTGAGCAACACTCTTGCTATGTGCCTTTTGTTTCTGGCTTAAGAGGGAACAGATGACAGGTACAGTGAAGATGAACTCACTGTGGAGAAAAGAAAGGAAATGACTCAGATACAGTACTCTAAGGTCTAAATGAATGGTTGACTTAAAGTCTTTCTATTTGTTTTTGTCATATTTTTAAAAGAACAACAAAGGTATTAAGTAAATAGACACTGACATTGTACTTCTGTTTACATTTTCTTTTAAGACTTGACTTAAATTTTACTAGGAGGTCTTCCAATATTTTTAAATGGCAAATTTGTATAGGACACAAGTCCAGCACCATCCTACCCCGGGCCTTGTGCTTTAGAAAGCCCTGCTCTGGTTTGCCAGTAGCCCATGCCACCTGGGTACCACATCTGGGTACCCAGGATCCCAGAATCCCATTAGGATCTGCAAAGGCCTCCTCCTCATTCTCCTAACAGGGGACTGTTCTCCCAGTGTGCAAAACTGGGTGCCTGAAGAGAGTACATCTTAAAAGTTCTCTTCGGTCAAGATAGCAAAGTAGGTAAACTGTGCTCACTTCCTCCCACGACTATATCAAAATGACAACTAAATTATAGAACAACCACCCTTGAGAACCACCTGAAGACTAGCTTAACAGTACACCTTTTTTTTTAATTTTTGTGAGGTTTAATGGTGCTACTACTTTTTACTACTTTTTAAAAAATTTCTTTTTTTTATTGATTTTTTACAGAGAGGAAGGGAAAGAGATAGAGAGTTAGAAACATCGATCAGCTGCCTCCTGCACATCCTACTGGGGATGTGCCTGCAACCATGCCCTTGACCGGAATCGAACCTGGGACCTTTCAGTCCACAGGCCGACGCTCTATCCACCAAGCCAAACCGGTTTCGGCAACAGTACACCTTTAACTAAGGAGATAAAGGAGCCATGTCCAGACTGGTAGGAGGCGTGGAGATGAGAAACAAGTTGGTCCCACACCCACATGTGGCGGTTAAGAATATCTCAGCTGTGGAGGTCCCCCTGAGGAGCAAGGGGTCCCAGCCCCACGTCAGCCTCCCCAGCCTGGAGCACCAGTACCAGGAAGAGGAGTCCCCACATCTAGTTGTGAAAACCAGCAGGGACTCTGTCCAGGTGAGATGAGAGCTGTGAACCTAAGTGACCTCTTAAAGAGCCTAAGCACATTTCCACTCACTCACAAACTCTCGCTCGGAGCACCAGTGAATGGTCAGCAGCTCAAAAAGCACCAGGCACATATGGGGAGGAACTAAACTGAGTGACTTCAGACCAAGGGTGGGAGGGGCAGCTCTGTCCCAGGCAGAGTGCTGGCAGGCACCATCGATCCTTTGTTGAACCCTTTCTACACATTCCTGGCAGGTACATGTAGGTGCCCAATCTGAGTCTTCATCAACCTGCCTAAGACCACTGGACCCATCCTGGTGATTACCTGAGACTCCGCCCCACCTACTCAGTGCACCATCTTAAACCTCCTTCAGTGGCTGTTCTCCACAAGCAGCCAGCCTCTGCTTGTGCTGCAACTTTCCCAAACTCTCTGAAAGGGCCACAAACCCCAAAAAAGCAGTGGAGCACAAAACAGGATGTGCACTATTTCTGCAACTCTAAAATGCACACAAGAGAAAGACAATATGCAAATGAAAATAGTTCTATTAAGATGACAGAAATATGGGGAATTTTAACCATTTGTACGCCATCAGCGTCTATAGACACAAGCGGCGGACCTTTTTTTAAATTGAATTCAAAATATCGTGGCAGTTAACTGGTTAAAATCATTTGTCTAAAGTTTGACTAGACTTATCTTTCCAATAAAATATTTTAAATTAAAATCTTGGTCTATTTTCTAATTTATCTTTTCTTCCCTTTTCTACTGTCAGACCGTGGTACCTGGTGGGCTCCTGGACAATGGTTGGTCTTGGCACTGAAACTTGGATCTGAGGTTGCTAATGTTCATGCTCCCATGTCCAGGAGTGGAGGGGCCTTTGCATTCTGGTGATCTTCAAAAGAGGGTCCAGAAATACAATACACCACCATCCTTCAAGCTTACAATAAGGGAGGCCCACATGGGCAAGGCAAAGACTATGTACTTGCTTAAAGAACTCCTGGACTTTGGCCCTTTAATGATTCTCTTTGGAAATGTATATTTTGAAAGAGAACAACTTAAAGGCAGAAATAAAAGCCAAATATGCTGGACACGTTAACATACTTTTGCTCACCAATGCATGCTTCTATGTAAGTGCACAAAAGTTCTATGGGATCTAGAAGGTATTTCTGATTAAAAAGCAATATTGAGGCTTATTTATTTTTTTAAATGTCTAGATAAATTTTTCTCAAGTAAGATGGGCGTTCAATGTCACTGATACCATTTTGGATTAATTAAATAATAACAAATAAATCCTCATGACCATATGATTTTCCATTGTTAATACAGCCTTACAGACGAAGAAACCGAAACTTGGAAGGTTTAAATAACTTCCTGAAAGGTTGTGTGTTCTCAAACTCAAGTTTGTTTTGTTTCAAAGTTTCAGTTATTTCCACCACAGTGTTAGTAAAGAAATTATATAAAATTAAAGATATGCATAGTTATTTTATGTGTATAAACATATACGTGTCCTGGCTCAGGAATACAGTTCCAAGGGAGGTCTCAATGGGAAAACCACTGATAAAACTACAAAGCTTAGCAGAGCTTGGCCTGCTTTCAAGACCAAGAAACTCTCTTTTGGATGCACATGGTCTGGTGCTTTGGTGCTTTCACCACTCCGCCTAACTGTCCTATTGTAATTTCTTGAATATGTCTGGCACATATTAGGCGGTTAATAAATATTCACTCAAGGAACAAATGAAATGTGAGCACAGAGAACTCATAGGGCTCAGGAACTATGGTCATGGCATGTGTATGTCAAGGGGAGAGAGACTGTTTAGTGTGAGCCACAAGGAGGACACTCTATTAAAAAACAGTGAGTTTAACCCAGCCGGCATGGCTTAGTGGTTGATTGTCGACCTATGAACCAGGAGGTCACAGTTCTATTCTAGGTCAGGGCACATGCCCAGTATGGGGCATGCAGGAGGCAGCCAATCAATAATTCTCTCTCATCACTGATGTTTCTATCTATCTCCCTCTTCCTTCCTCTCTGAAGTCAATAAAAATGTATTTTTTAAAATAAAAATAAATAACAATGAGTTTAAAAACACAGGAGACACCAAGATAGTACATCTTCTTTCTTCAGATACAAAGGAAGATTAAATCCCCAGATCCAGGACAACAAAAGCCAATGTGGACTCTGGAAACTGTTCCTTCCCTGCCTGCCAAAGCTCCTGCCAGGTAAGGTGGACCAAGCTGGAAGTGCCCCACTCTTCCCCATTTTCTGATGGAACAGTTAGTCTCTGAGGGAAGGGAGTAGACTCTGCGGTCAGCAGTCTCCATCTGAGGTGGTAACGACAGTAAGGCTGTGATACATTTCTTCACAGCTAACTGGTTTCATTTCACATAGCATGACTTGCACAGTTAGTAACTTCTGCAACCTAAGGGAAATATAATTTGCCGAATATCTTACAACTAGTAGCCCTGCGCACGAATCCGTGAGCCAGTAGCTGGCCAGTAGCTCGCTGTCGTCCTCCAGTAGCTCTCCGCCCGCTGCCCTGCCCTCTTGTAGCTCCCCCCAGCTCCCCCTCATAGCTTGCTGCCCTGCCCCTTCCTGGAGCTCTCTGCAGTCCACTTGTAGCTTGCTGCCCCACCCTCCTGCTGATCCATGATCCGGTCATTATGCAGTCAGTCGTTATGCTTCATGGCGTAACGACCATTTGCATATTACATCTTTATTATACAGGATATCTTTTTAGGCATAAATAAAACATTTAAGGTTTACACTCTAAGTTTGTACTTGTTGTTTTAGTTTAAAATCAATTTCAGAAACAAGCGCATTGAAAATTGTTTAAAATAATTTGGAAGTAAATAGCATGGAATGCATTAATTCATGTGCAACAAGAGCATTTGTCTCCAAGATCTATAACATTATCTTCACATCGACAAGAGTGGGCATCATTTATATCCTCAATTTATATCTAATACTAGTACTAATGTTTTTAGCAATGCACCATATGGTACAATATAACAATAATAAAAGATAATGCAGAAAAATACAAAGAGGTCCTATCAAGTGATCCCATGCTCCTTTCAAGGATTGGAGGGGAGGACTGTGGCACAACTTAGAACTGTGACATTGTATTTGAGAAACACACACTTTGATTTTAGAACAATACATTGCAGTAAAAATTAATGTACTTCCCTCAGTGTTTCAATTGCCCAGAACACAAAAATAACAGCTATTATTTACTGACTACCTACTACATCCCAGGTACTTTAACCTCCACTATTCTTTTTTTTTTTTAATATATTTTATTGATTTTTTACAGAGAGGAAGGGAGAGAGACAGAGTTAGAAACATCGATGAGAGAGAAACATCGATCAGCTGCCTCCTGCACATCTCCCACTGGGGATGTGCCCGCAACCCAGGTACATGCCCTTGACCGGAATCGAACCCGGGACCCTTCAGTCCGCAGGCCGATGCTCCATCCACTGAGCCAAACCAGTTTCGGCAACCTCCACTATTCTTAATGCTCACAGCAACTGTGCATTTTTCAAATGAGTTAACGCTCAGAGATGTGACGTAACTTGTCTAAGACTTCACTTTGAACCCATTCAAGTTCTGACAAAAATCGTCATCTTAAACACAAAACCTATTGCCTCCTGTGGGCTATGACCAGGGACTTTAGAGAAAGTAAATACAAAACGGGATAACCCTACTCCAATCTTGTTCCATTTGTGTACTTCCAAAGTGTATAGGATTACTCACTGTACTCTTATTCCATCCAGATCATCACAGAATCTTTAGAGGTGAAATCCTATAGAGGTCATTCAAATTAAGGTTGATGATACAAACAGGCACTTACCAAATGTTATTTAGATGATGAAGTACTCCCATTTTAGAAATATAAAATCAAATCTCACAGAAATACAACTCTTGTGCAATATTGGGAAAGAATACAAATCACCACCATGATCAAACATATTTACTAGTATTGCATCCAATCTCCTTACTCCAAACTATTATTTGGAAAGCAGTGGAAAGAGCCCTGGGGCTGGGAATCCACTGGCTCCAGCCATCTTATTTAACAGGGTGAGGTCATACAAGCCTTTGGATATTTCAATGCAATGCTTTCTATATATTCCTTGTGGGATAACAATGCAGGCCTTGCCAAACCCACAGAATGGCTGTTAGAATAAAATGAAGAAGTATGTTTAAAGGTGTTTTGGAAAGTAAATAAATGCTGTATGCAACTATAAATAATTGTTATATACAAATTATTGTTTATTGAAGGTACAGAGTTCCTTACCTATAAACTTACAAAAATAAGGTGTATCTTTAAGGGTTTAGACAACAAGGTAGCCCCAAAAAAGCCTCAATGTGACAAAATGAAGAAGACCCCAAGGTAGGGGGCAGTTATGAGGAAAAGGAATATGCTTTTAGAATGAACAGATACTGATCAGAAAGAGGTAGGAAAAAGTTCACATTTCAAAAAACAACAACACAACAAAAACCCTTTTGTGCCCAGAGGGTTGTGTTTGAGTCCCTGTCAACAGCTTAAGACATGCAAACAGTGTGAACAATGTTTAGCTCAGGTGCTGGGTGGGATGAAATTACTGACTTTGTAAACTGCAACTTTAATTGTCTGGAAAGGGTCTCACTCAACGTGGAGGAAAATGACCCCAGCTGTGATTCTACAACCAGCATAGAGAACAAACCCCTTTTTATGGGATGAAATTACTGACTTTGTAAACTGCAACTTTTATTGTCTGGAAAGGGTCTCACTCAACGTGGAGGAAGATGACCCAGCCGTGATTCTACAACCAGCATAGAGAACAAACCCCTTTTTCAGATTTTAAAAGTAAAGTGTTTCAGAAAGTACCTTTTAAAGCATTTTCATTTTGCCAATCTCCCCATAATGGTATAAGGCAGATCATTCAATTAAACCTAACTTAAGAAAAATATTTATTAAGGACCTATAATGCACTTAACAGGGTGCTAGACGTTATATTCTCAAGAAGCATATGAGTTGGGAATGCATAATATAATTAGATAAAATAAAGAAAGCTACATTATTTCAATTAGTTGTTACCCGATGACTGTTTCCCTTCATTTTCTCTAATGCTTCATAAAGAAGCACATATAATAGTTTTATCTACATGTTTTAAAATTGTAATCATGACTTTTGCAGATGTTTTCAAATGATTGCAGTGCATTCAAGATACTTATTTTTAAAGTAACTCTGGTTCTGAAAATTACTCTAAAGAGCATTGTGGTTGAGTTCTTATTATTTGAGCTGATTATTATGCTTGTGATGAGATGGATGTAAGAGTACTTTTCCACTTTTCCAGACACATAGGATACTGTCTGAATATCAGGACATAGCCACTTATCCATGCTTCTAAAAAAATGATACTGGTGGTATAAGCCTACCATGAGAAAGAAGATGCCTTCCCAGAAGGGCTTCTGGTGCCAACTGTGCTAAAATTTAAAACAAACAAAAAGCAAACAAACAAAACAGCCTAGCAGCCATTTCTACACAGGGGCCTCAGGTAAACCACACTTGAGGGAGAAGCCTGCAACGCAGTTGTCTGCCTCCTCCATTGAAGGCCTTCCTGCACTGTGTTTCTGTCATCTGAGTCACTTCTTACAAAGGAATTCCTGGAATAGTCTTTCAACTAATAGGACTGAGGATCCCTCCCCCCTCCCCCCAATTGGATCTGCACACCTTTATCCCCATCTGCATCTGCACCGACCAATTAGAGCAGCTCCATTCTGACCAATCAGGACAGTGCCTTTTGGACCAATCAAGCTGGGATTTGGACTCCTCATCTGCATGAGAACAGACCAATCAGGAACCAGGTCCAGGAACTTCTGTTTATACTAGTGACCCGGTGCATGGATTCATGCACATTGAAAGAAAATGAATTAGAAGGTGCTGGCGGGGTGGGACTGGGTGAGATGGGCAGGACACGCCCTGGAGCCAACCTCCTGCAGTCCCTCCCCAGCATCTGAGTAAGCGAGGTCCCTCTGGCAGGTGGGGTCCCTTGGCATGGCCTGCGGGGATCGGGCCAAAACTGGCTCTCCAACATCCCCTAAGGGGTCCTGGAGTGTGAGAGGGCACTCTGCAAAGTTGCCGTGGCACAGGGTGTGGAAAGCAAACGCAAGTGTGGAGTAAACCTCAGGCTGACAGTGCCCCAGTAACAATGTAATCCATGGCCTAAGGGGGAATCGTGCAGCCTTGCGAGGAATCAGGCTCCCTCCTGTTTTCGGGGTGTGTCACCTGAGAACCACCACTGCCAAGTCACTGCAGCTTGGCAGCTCCTGCATTGAGTGTCTGCCCCCTGGTGGTCAGTGCGTGTCATAGTGACTGGTCGGATGGTTGGACACTTAGCATATTAGCCTTTTATATATACAGATAAGTCCCCCTGGCTCAGAAAGTGCACTTTCCTTTTCCCCCAAAGACTGATGACTGGATTTCCTTAGCTGGAGCTGAGGCATCTTGGAGCAGACTGGCATAGGAAGAGAGCAGTAGAGACCAGCACAGGGCAGAGCAGAGCTGTCTAGCAGGAGGGCTGCCTCACAGCTATGCTGTTTCACAGCCATGCTGCTTCATAATCGAGTTGTAATGCTACTGAGCTGTTCCTCAGCCTTGCTGTTTTCATACCCATGTGTCATAATTGAGCTGTTTGCACTAAAAGTTTTCTTCACTGTGCCCCAAATTGAAGATTCCTGTTGGTATTGAACTGCCAATGACTGTTAGTTGACAAAGCCTGTATTAAAATTCTAAGTATCTAAACTTCATTAAAACCTTAAAGCATATATTTGTTTTATTCTATATGCATATATAAACACATTATTTTCATTATATACTAATTATAAAGTTCCATTGCTTCTACAGTGTTTGAGTGTCAGCATTGGGTACTTTCCCCATAATTCAAATTGGAAATGGATGCCTAAAGGCATGTTTAGATGTGTATGGATTAACTGTATCCTGATACCAAATGTGTTAATCAAAATAAGCAACGTAGGAGCACCTGTGATTTATAAGAATGTGGCTTTAATGACTGACTCAGAGAAAAAAAGCTATTTTAAAAGACTCTAATTCTACTAGTTTTATAAAAACTTATTTTTTTAAACAAATCTGAAAGGCAGAGAAGAGTGTAAGTTACACTGATTTTAACAAAATAAATTGATGAATAGAAACAGAGGCATGGATACATGGAACGAACTGACAGCTGTCAGAGGAGGGGAATTGAGGGACTGGATGAAAGGTGAAGGAATTGGCCAAAGAACATATATACATAACCCACAGACACAGACAACAGTGGGGTGATGGCCAGAAGTAAGGGGGTGGGAGCTGTGTGGGGGTGGGCAAAGGAGTGGGGATGGGGACAACTGTGATAGTGTCAATCATAAAAATAAAGTTAAAAAATAAATCTGAAAGGCAAAGCGAGGTATAAGTTATACTGGTTTTAACTTTTTCTATTAGAGAAAATTCTGATGAAGAATTCCTTATTGTTCATATATGTTGTTACTACACACACATAATTGTAGTGACTATGTATGTTATCCTAGAACATGTTTTCGAAAATTTGATCCAATTGGACAAAACATAATGAAAGGTGAGACTTTCTTTTGCAAGACTGCTATAGTGAGTCCTAAGAACTGTGGATCTTGGCATAGAACATTTGGTGACTTATTTTTTTTCTCTTTTAATATTATTCTGTTTGGTCAGGTATCAGTTATTTTTTAAATTAAGTCTTTATTGTTGAGAATATTACAGATTCCCTCTTTAACCTCTCCATCCAGTTCCTGCCACCTCCAGGCCTTCACCAAGCTATTGTCTGTGTCCATAGGTCAGTGATGGTGAACTTTTTGAGCTCGGCGTGTCAGCATTTCGAAAAACCCTAACTTAATTCTGATGCCGTGTCGTCACATATAGAAATTTTTTGATATTTGCAACCATAGTAAAACAAAGACTTATATGTTTGATATTTATTTTATATATTTAAATGCCATTTAACAAAGAAAAATCAACCAAAAAAATGAGTTCGCGTGTCACCTCTGACATGCATGTCATAGGTTCGCCATCACTGCCATAGGTAATGCATATGTGCATATAAGATCTCTGGTTAATCTCTTCCCGCCCCCAGCCCCCTTCCATCTGAGATTCATCAGTCTGTTCCATGTTTGCATGCCTCTGATTCTATTTTATTCATTAGTTTATTCATTAGATTTCTTGTTCATTTATTTTGATTTTTCGATTTAATTGTTGATAGGTATGTATTAATTGCTCATATTTTTTATTGTTTTCTCCTTCTTCTTAAAGAATGCCCTTTAACATTTCATGTAATATTGGTTTGGTGGCGGTGAACTCCTTTAGCTTTTTCTTGTCTGTGAAGCTCTTTATCTGACCTTCAATTCTAAATAATAACTTTGCTGGGTAATCTTGGTTGTAGTCATTGCTATTCATCACTTTTGAGTATTTCTTGCCACTCCCTTCTGGCCTGCAGTTTTTGTTGAAAAATCAGCTGATAATCATATGGATACTCCCTTGTAGGCAACTGCTTTTCTCTTGCTACTTTTAAAGTTATCTGTCATTAACCCTTGGCATTTTAATTATGATGTCTTGGTGTGGGCCTCGTTGGGTTCCTCTTGTCTGGGCCTCTGCACTTCCTGGACTTGTAAGTCTATTTCACCAGGTAGGGGAAGTTTTCTGTCATTATTTCTTCAAATAGGTTTTCAATATCTTGCTCTCTCTCTTCTTTCTGGCACCTCCATAATGAGAACATTGGTACATTTGAAGTTGTCCCGGAGGCTCCTTATACTGTTTTCATATTTTTGGATTTTTTCTTTTTGCTCTTCTGATTGGATGTTTTTATGCTTCCTCATATTCCAAATCATTGATTTGATTTTTTGAATCCTTTACTCTGTTGAAGCCCTGTAATATTCATTTCAGTTAGTGTATGCTTAATTCCTGACTGCTCCTTTTCCATGTCTTTGACATTCTAAGATCCTTGGAAGTCTTACTAATCCCTTGATGCTCTCATTAATTCATTTGAAGATCTCATTAAGATCCTTGAATAACCTTAAAACCATTTGTTGAACTCTGTATCCAGTGGTCTGCATGCTTCCATTTCTTTCATTTGTAACATGTATCTTTGTCTACACATTTTGGCTGCTTCCCTCTGTTTGTTTCTATGTATTAGGGCAGAGCTGTTATGTTTCCTGGAATTGGTAGCATGGCCTTGTGTAGTAGGTGACCAGTGGCTCAGTCTTCCCAGTCACTTAAGCTGGGTGTGCACCCCAGGTATGTGTTTAATTGCATTCAGTTTTTAATAATTATTTTGATGGTAATTTAAATAAAATGCTGCATTAAGTACTACTTTTAAAATTTTTACTATTTTAAAAATATATTTTTATTGTTGAAGTATTACAGCTGTCCCCCATCCCCCTACCCCCAGGTCTTCACTACCTTATTGCCCGTGTCCATGGCTATGTATAGAAGTTCTTTGGTTTACTCTCCTTGTCCCTCCAATCCCACATCGAGGTATCTGTCTGTTCCATGCCTCCATGCTTTGGATCTTATTTTGTTGGTCAATACATTTTGTTCATTAAATTCCATCAATAAGTGAGATTATGTGATATTTGACTTTCTCAGTTTTTCTAGCTCTAATACTTGTGTAATATTCAAAACTGTGACTAGAATTATTTCTATAGCATAGCAAGTTAGGTAAAATTTTGATCTTTGAACTCTAGAGGTCCTAGCTACTTCAGTAATTAGCAGCTCTATAATAAGTGAAAAGGAGAGAGGCAGTTGTCAGGCACTGTGCTGGGAGGGCGCGGGAGCGGAAAGGGAGTCCTTCCATCATACTACCAAAAAAAAGCTGTAAGATCCTCCTCTATCCCTTCAGACTGCAGGCAGACATTTTGTGACTTCCTTCTCCACTCAGAAGATCCTTTGATATCTACTTTATCCTGAATAAAATGAGGCTTGGGAGGGGAAGAAACACACAGTGTAATTATAACCCCCAGGGGAAATCCCAGTCAGCCCATATGCCTCTAGGGACAACTCTATCTGAGGTACTATTAATAAAGAATAATATCTGCAGCAAAAACAGAACTGAAATATCACCAACATGCCATTTATTACAGAAATAAGAATTCTGAGACATCCAAGAAGGCCTAAGCAACAAAACAATTTTTATACTCTACATTTTTATATAATTGATGAGTTGGAGAATTTAATCACATTTTATTTCTAAGATAGACTCTTCTTGGTTTCTTTAAAAAGAACAGATCTTTTACTTGTGTAGGACTGAAAATTCATTTTCACAACTCTTCCTATCTTTTGCTTGTACATTTGCAGAATTTACTTTTTAGGTTACCATCAAGAAAAGTAAGTAAAATTTTAGAGCTAGCTTTCCTCACTTTACAAATCAAGTATCTGAAACCGAGAAGCTGTCTACCCTCCTCCAGGT
This sequence comes from Myotis brandtii, assembly GCF_000412655.1. Classification (NCBI taxonomy): domain Eukaryota; kingdom Metazoa; phylum Chordata; class Mammalia; order Chiroptera; family Vespertilionidae; genus Myotis; species Myotis brandtii. The sequence goes on from NW_005354120.1 coordinate 785,614, forward strand.
CACAAATGGGTTTCTGCATCAGAGCCTGAGCCAGGATTAGCATTCAGACTCTTAGCTCCCCTCAGCACTCCCTGAACCACACCATATCATGTGAATCAGCAAAGAACATGACAACCTGGGAAACTGTGGTTTTAGCTTTAGTTTATATGTACAAAGCAAAGGACACTTACCTTTTTTTTCATTTTCTTGACAAATCTAAACATGATATAAGGATTAACAAGGCAGATAGATAATACAACAAAGATGAATTTGATTGGTATAAACAATGATCTGAGTTGGTTTGTTATTAACCTCTGTGAAATCCAGTTAAAGGAGTTAATATGCTAAAACAAGCCTAACTTATTTTTTTAAATATATATTTTATTGATTTCAGAGAGGAAAGTAGAGGGGGAGAGAGAGAGAAACATCAATGATGAGAGGGAATCATTGATTGGCTGCCTCCTGCATCCCCCCTACTGGGGATCAAGCCTGCAACCCAGGCATGTGCCCTTGACTGGAATCGAACCCGGGACCCTTTAGCCTGCAGGTCGACACTCTATCTGCTGAGCCAAACCAGCTAGGGCAAGCCTAACATATTTTTTAAAGCAAACTCTTGATAGGTATAATCAAATGCTACAAAGAAATGGGGAACTACATTACGAATAATAAATAATCTTAAAATGACTTTAGCCTTTTAACAATAAATTATTTCAATAGTTTATTTTTGTTAAGAATATTTTCTTAGTAAATTAAAGTAATTAATTTTATGACATTGAATAATAAGCTAGAGCTAGAAAAGTTAACATACAGCATTATCTTGAAATTTCAAGGGTGAAAAGTGATTGACTGGAATCTCACCTATGATTTTGAATCAATCAAGTTTGAATAGAAAACTGTATCTGGTTCTTACATATTTCCAATGTAAAAGTCCTTTGACAGAAAAAATTCCACTTTTCTGTATGTGTTTAAATGATATTACAGTAAAAGGCAACATTTGGGTAGCAGAATGTAGCTCGTGAATACATGTGATGTAAATTTAAAAAGAAATTAGCTTTTCCACATGGAAGAAAATCAATGATCAAATAAATTCAACATGATTATGGTGACTAAAGCAAAAATATCAAGTACGATATTTTTTCAGTTGTTTGGCATATATTAATATATTTTCAAACATCAAACAATATTAACACCGATATCTACTACAACCAACTAGCACAATAAGATTCTTAAAATATAGCTAATTATTAACATCATAAAAACCTAATTCCCTTATAAATTCTGCCTCTGTGCTGTGCAAGCTAGTCCAAGCACCATCTTTTTCAGGATTCCCCAGAATTCGTAAGTATTTCAAAGTTAACTCATGTTGAACCCTATGATTTCTCACTGGGTCTGCGGATCTTCTGAACAGGCCTTCATTTATGGGAATATACGCACACACTCATCACAATTTTGAAAAGAATGAAAGGCCTTCATACATGTCAGATTTTAATTTTATCCAGTCATTAATTTTCTGCAGAGTTGTTTTTTCTTGACGTAAAATTTTTGCAAGTTTGTTCATTTTTTCTTCATTTCTTTCTATGTATCTCAACCCTTCTAACTGCAGTTGATCCAGCTTTTCATTGCGACTTTCATCTAGAGGTATGTTTTCACACATTACAGGATTGAATCTAAAATAGGTGTCAGGAGGTAATAGACCATCAAGCATAACATGGACTTCTGTTAAAACAAACAGAGACAATAGGGTGGTTAAGAAAAGTTATTCTACCATTCTACAGTGATCTTTTTTAAAAATATATATATGTTTTATTGATTTTTCACAGACAGGAAGGGAGAGGGATAGAGAGCTAGAAACATCGATGAGAGAGAAACATCAATCAGCTGCCTCCTGCACACCTCCCACTGGGGATGTGCCCGTAACCAAGGTACATGCCCTTGACCGGAATCGAACCTGGGACCTTTCAGTCCGCAGGCCGATGCTACATCCACGGAGCCAAACCAGCCAGGGCTTCAATGTTATCTTTTTAAAAATTTATATTCTTTTAGGAAAATTATAAAGCCTTGCTTATTTTATCATTCCAGCTAATTAACCTTAGAAAAGGAATCTGCAATAATAAATATACTATGAAATAAAATTCACCTATCAGAATACTTCATATAATTCTGTTAAATTAGGATACTTGCTCTAGTACTTTCTTCTCTGTTTTTGGTCATACTGTTAGCCACTGCTGAAATGCCTTTTCAACCCCCATTTTTTTAAAAAAAATTTCTGGAGTTATCTTTATTGAGGCATAATTTACTCTCAATAAAATTCACCAATTTTAAGAAAAAGCCAAGTTCTGACACATATACAATGTAACCACCACAACAATCATGACATAGGACATTTCCATCACTTAAAAACTTCCATCATGCTTCTTTATAGTTGGTTCCTCTTACTATTATCTCTTCTAGAATTTCACATAAAATCATAAGGATATAGCCCTTGTATGCCTAGCTTTTTTTACTTAGCAAAATGCTTTTGAAATTCATCTATGTTGTAGCATATATGAATAATTCCTTTCTTTTTACTGCTGACTAGTATTCCATTATACAATTCTATATAATAAAAGGCTAATATGCAAATCGACCAAACATCAGAATGTCGCTATGACATGCACTGACCACCAGGGGGCAGACACTCAAGGCAGGAGCTGTCCCCCGGTGGTCAGTGTGCTCCCACAGGGGGAGTGCTGCTCAGCCAGAAGCTGTGTTCAGGGGCTAGCAAGTGCAGTGGAGGTGGTGGGAGCCTCTCCTGTCAATGCGGCAGGCAGACATCCCCCAAGGGGTCTTGGACTGTGAGAGGGCGCAGGCTGGGATTAGGGGACCCCACTCCCAGCCCCTAGTGCACAAATGTTGTGCACCGGGCCTCTAGTATAGCATAATTTGTTCTCTCCTGTCTAGTTCTCTTCAGTTTTTAGATATTAGTAATAATCCTCCTAGAAATATTTATACCTAAGTATTTTTGTGGATTGATGATTCCATTTCTCCTGGGGATGAAATTGCTGGGCATAAGGTAAAAGTATGTTTTTTGTTTTTTAAAATAACTACAGTACTGTTTTCCAAACCATTTTCTATACCATTTTGCATGCCAACTATCAATACACCAGAGTTCCCACTACTTCACATTTTTGCCAAAACTTGAGATTGTCTGTCTTAATTTTAGCCATGCCAAAGGATGTGTGGTGGTACCTTGTGGCTTTAATATTCATTTCCCTAATGACTCAGGATGTTGAGAGGTCTTTCATCTGTATAGCTTCTTCATGGAATGTCTGTTCAAATATTTAGCTCATTTTTTTTTTTACTGAATTTTTTTCTTCTTTTATAGATAAGAATTCTCTCTCTATTTTGGATATGATTATATATTTCTGGTAATGGATCAGATACATGGTTTACTAATATTTATTTCAGTCTGTAGCTTGTCTTTTCATTATTGAAAGTGTCTTTGAAATATCAAAATTTGTAATTTGATAAAGTCTTAATTTTTCTTTTTTGGCTCATGCTTTTTGTGTTCTATCTAAAAAATCTTCACGTACGTCAAGGCCATTAAGATTTTTCTCCAGGGTATTTTTTCTAGTAGTTTTACAGTTTTAGCTGTTATAATTAGGTCTATAGTCCATTCAAGTTAATTTCTGTATATAGAATGGTCAAGGTTCAATTTTTTGAATATAGTTATCTGGCTGTCCTAGTACCATTTGTTGAAAAGAATATCCTTTACTCATTGAGTTACCTTTATCAAAAGTCTTTTGAGCTTACGTGTATAGATCTATTTCGGTATTCTCTTATTATATACCACTGATGTATGCCTATCTTTATGCAAATAACATAGTCCCTTGCTTACTGTATTTGTATAGTTTTGAAGTCAAAGGGTATAAGTACTCCAACTTTGTTCTTTTTATTTTTTTTATATATTTTATTGATTTTTTTTTACAGAGAGGAAGGGAGAGAGATAGAGAGTTAGAAACATTGATCAGCTGCCTCCTGCACACCTCCTACTGGGGATGTGCCCACAACCAAGGTACATGACCTTGACTGGAATCGAACCTGGGACCTTTCAGTCCCCAGGCCGACGCTCTATCCACTGAGCCAAA
>NW_005354120.1:789972-823822 GCF_000412655.1 Myotis brandtii
TCTCTGTTTTTGGTCATACTGTTAGCCACTGCTGAAATGCCTTTTCAACCCCCATTTTTTTAAAAAAAATTTCTGGAGTTATCTTTATTGAGGCATAATTTACTCTCAATAAAATTCACCAATTTTAAGAAAAAGCCAAGTTCTGACACATATACAATGTAACCACCACAACAATCATGACAGAGGACATTTCCATCACTTAAAAACTTCCATCATGCTTCTTTATAGTTGGTTCCTCTTACTATTATCTCTTCTAGAATTTCACATAAAATCATAAGGATATAGCCCTTGTATGCCTAGCTTTTTTTATTTAGCAAAATGCTTTTGAAATATAGAATGGTCAAGGTTCAATTTTTTGAATATAGTTATCTGGCTGTCCCAGTACCATTTGTTGAAAAGAATATCCTTTACTCATTGAGTTACCTTTATCAAAAGTCTTTTGAGCTTACGTGTATAGATCTATTTCGGTATTCTCTTATTATATACCACTGATGTATGCCTATCTTTATGCAAATAACATAGTCCCTTGCTTACTGTATTTGTATAGTTTTGAAGTCAAAGGGTATAAGTACTCCAACTTTGTTCTTTTTATTTTTTTTATATATTTTATTGATTTTTTTTTACAGAGAGGAAGGGAGAGAGATAGAGAGTTAGAAACATTGATCAGCTGCCTCCTGCACACCTCCTACTGGGGATGTGCCCACAACCAAGGTACATGCCCTTGACTGGAATCAAACCTGGGACCTTTCAGTCCCCAGGCCGACGCTCTATCCACTGAGCCAAACCAGTTAGGGCAACTTTATTCTTTTTAAAAACTGTCTTGGCTATTTTAGGTCCTGTGCATATCCATATAAATTCTTCATAAACTAGAGTATAAATACATAAAGGCAGCATTTCATGTTTCTTAAAAATTTCAAATGAGCCCATCACAGGGTTTGCACAAAGGATGTTTAAGTATTATGAAACTTACTGATTAGTTCTTTTTTTCCCTCAGATTGCTTACAGTAAGAATATTTTATTGACTTGACAATAAAATTCCACATAGTGAAAAATCCAGTATATCCGCTTTTCTTGGGTTATCATTTAATAGATGAAAGTCCTCAGTGGGTTGTTTAAGATCCTCCCATAGGCTAAGGACTTAACTAATAAGATGGTAATATGGAAAAAGTGAGATTCAAAAGCAAGGAGCTAAGTGGTAACAATTCTTTGTAAAAATTTAACTGACTTCACATAACACTTAAAAATAAATAAAGAGATCTAGCAAGTTTGGGGAACAGAAAAAATGAAAGTGTAGCCAGCTACACTTTATAAAAGGGACACATTTTGAGAGGGGATGGGGAGGAATAGATATATTCAAAAGCTGGGTCTTACAGGGCCTGTAAATTTCAGTGAATAATATTTCTGGATTTGGTTCTAGGTGTGATAGGAAGCCTGGAGGGTTTTGAGCAGGGTAAAAAAAATGATTTATGTTTTAAAAAAATCACTTCAGCTTTTATATGAAGACTAGATTATTGGGGCAGAAGAGTGAAGAACTTATTCTAATTCCAGTTTGCCTCCACATTACTAATTAATCGAATTCTGTAAGTATTCTAATTCTCTCACTGTTATGTGTATATTTGAACCAACCTGACTCCTTTTCTCTTCCGTTTTGCAACTGGCAGAATAGTCCCCAACCAAGCCTTTGTGCTAATCCAGGTTTAGATACTTTTCCAACTGTAAGTAGGCAAAGATAGCACTAACTCCCGCATGGAGAATAGCCTCTATTCTAGGATCATTTAGAAGAAATAAGTGAGGAGAAATAAAAACAGAAGACTTGCTCCCATGTGCTTCCTAAGCCTACACAATTATCTGGCTGTCCCAGTACCATTTGTTGAAAAGAATATCCTTTACTCATTGAGTTACCTTTATCAAAAGTCTTTTGAGCTTACGTGTATAGATCTATTTCGGTATTCTCTTATTATATACCACTGATGTATGCCTATCTTTATGCAAATAACATAGTCCCTTGCTTACTGTATTTGTATAGTTTTGAAGTCAAAGGGTATAAGTACTCCAACTTTGTTCTTTTTATTTTTTTTATATATTTTATTGATTTTTTTTTACAGAGAGGAAGGGAGAGAGATAGAGAGTTAGAAACATTAAGCCTACACAAATACAGACATAACATACTCTTTTGCAGTTAGCATGAGCATATTCTACTAAAAGCTGAATTTTAGAAGTTAAAGTGCTCTAAAATAGCAAACAACTAACCTTCTGTATCTGTTGCACTGTTGATAACATTAGACAGTTTGGCTTTCAAGCTTGTAGATGTCATGGTGTTTTTCACATCACTCTCGTAACGTCCAGTGCCTAAGGACACTATACACTCTAGGGGGACGTCTGGCCAAAGACATTTACATTCATGCATTGCTAAGGCTGAAGGGTTATTCAGAAGCAAACCTCCATCCTGCAAAATATAAGTTAAGAAAATATAATACAGAACTCTTAAAAGTGAAATGCTATTTTACAAATATGAAAAGACAAATTATATTTTAAACAGTTTGAAATTTACTCATAGGAAAAGCTGGATTATATAATAAATTCAACAACATATTACTTAAAAACAAAAGGTTCCTTTAAGGTGAATTGAGTTTATATATCACAGATACAAAGAAGTCATGCAAAAACTCATAGGCCTCACTGGCCTTATTAAGCTTTCGTTTCTTATTATGAAAGTTCTTTAAACTTCTTGGATTGCTTTGCACATTTTGCTCAAAACTACTGAAATGAATTAAATTACTTTTTTTTATTGTAAATTACTTTTTAAAGATATATTATCCTTGTTTAATGGTTAATATAGCTCCTATATAAAACCTAAGAAAAGAATTATGGCTCTGCCCAGCTGGTGTCGCTCAGTGGTTGAGCATCAGCCTATAAATCAGGAGGTCACAGTTAGAGTCCTGATTAGGGCATATGCTGGGGTTGTGGGCTCGATCCCCAGTATGGGGTGTGCTGGAGGCAACCGATCAATGAATTTCTTTCATCATTTATGTTTCTATCTATCTCTCTTTCTCTCCCCTCCTCTCTGAAATAAAAATAATTTAAAAAAAAGAATTATGGTTCTCCTAAACAATTAAAGCTAATAATTCTTTCACAAGTCAAATATAACCAAATTAATTCAATGAAATTTAAGCTGAAATTTTGTTAACAGTATAATTTCAAAGTTATCACATTCATTATAATGCAGACATAACCTAAATAAAGCAGGCAAATTTTGTACTTCTAAGTATTTATCAATTATCAATATTATTTTGAAGAATTCAAAAGAGGGTAAAAAATGCTGATAGAGTACTATAAAAATGTAGTAGAATGTAGTGCAAATTTCTCTCTGTAACTTTTTTTTTTATTGCTTAAAGTATTACAAAGAGTATTACATATGTCTCCTTTCCCCCCGCCCCCCCTTGACATTCCCCCGGCCTCCTCTACCCCCCAGTGGCTTGTGTCCATTGGTTATGCTTATATGCATGCATACAAGTCCTGTAACTTTTACCTATTAATTCTAGATTTTGCATTTTGAAGTTTCACAGAATTGGTCATCTTCTACTCCCACAATGTAGCCATTTGTGAATTATTTGCAGTTTTCTGAATGAGTCACCTTCTCTGGCCTTCATGCCTTTGCTCATGTTGTCATCTCAAAACACACTTTCCCTGGCCTCCTTCTTTGCTCAACTAACCCCCATTTATTCTTGAAAATATGGCCCAAGAGTCATTTATTCTACTAAGAACCTAACTGAAATAATACTAACATATTGAGTAGAAAACAATCCATTTCTACTGGAAGATAAGACATTACTGAATTCTATAGTAGTATATTGAAAAAGAAATTTGAAATGTCTTACCCAATAATAGGAAGAGAAATATAACCTTAAATTGTCATTCAATAATGCAACACATATTTTGGAAGGCAGCTATGCTCACCACTATACCACCAACGCCAACACAACACATATTTTAAATGAAGGTCCTGTTATCAAAGGGGAGCGTGGCTCGTCTCCCCCAGATGCTGGTGGAAGCTGGAATAGCATTTCCAGAGGCCCAGGTGAGTGCTGGAATATGTACACAGAGCTCTGGCTGACCACAGGATTTCAGTTCTCTCTCCAGGACCAGCTGCCCTCAGTGTTATCGATCTCGTAACTTGTTGTCTGTCTCTGGCACCAGAGCTTCCCAGTACCATATACCTTCGATCATCCACACATTCTCATTGTTTCAGAGATATAAGCACATGATCTGAGGGGAACCATTTCGTCTTGTTACTGCCAGGACTGTGTTTCTGTATAAAAGTTCCCTATTAAACTCTTTAACCTACAAGCTGGACATACCTGCCTTGTTCTTTGATCTCTCAGCTCCTTCGGCATTTGGGGGCTACTTTTCCATACACAGTTCTTCCAAAACACACCTCTCATACTTCTTAATTATAGCCCTACTTGCAATAACTGCTTAAACAGAATATTAATCTATAACACTCTACTAATTCCAGAAAGGATATAAAGTAATTTACATTAAAACACATGTCAGACATGACAGTCAAAAGGGGTTTTAAAAATGAGAATGAAAATAACTGAATACTCTAAGAACTTATCAAATAAGAAGATTGTAAGTTCCACATTTTAGTTTTAAACTTCTTGGCAACTACTGAAAGATTGGAAAGAAACTTGCTTGAATGTTTTCTTTAAGCAACCAAGATCATTCACACTTTAGAATATGCTAATCAACCTTTCACAGTGTCTTTTGAAGAAAAAAATACCCCATTTCTTCCTCAAACATTGGGAGAATATGCACTAAAAATATGTACTTAAGGTTTGTGTATACTCTAGATTCCATTTGAATATTCTTATTAAATTCGATGTGCCAATCTTTCTAAAGTCAAGTCAATGTTTTACATGAAAACATATTCTTTGTACACGTAGTCATGTGCTTTACATAAAATTTATAGAAGTTATTTCAACCTAAATTCAAAGATTATGGGCATCAATACAAAAATGGCTAAGCATGAAAAGAAGTAACATTGATCTATCTCAGTGGTTCTCAACCTTCCTAATGCCGCGACCCTTTAATACAGTTCCTCATGTTGTGGTGACCCCCAACCATAAAATTATTTTCGTTGCTACTTCATAACTGTAATTTTGCTACTGTTATGAATCGTAATGTAAATATCTGATGAGCAGTATGTATTTTCATTGTTACAAATTGAACATAATTAAAGCATAGTGATCAATCACAAAAACAATATGTAATTATATATGTGTTTTCTGATGGTCTTAGGCGACCCCTGTGAAAGGGTCGTTCGACCCCCAAAGGGGTCGCGACCCACAGGTTGAGAACCGCTGATCTATCTGAAACGGAAAAAGAACCACTAAATTACTTTGGTTTATTATGTGTATTCTACAAGGTTGAATTAAACTTTAGAACTACTACTTCTTAGATAGAAAGCAAATTAGGTCACTTCTTTTGAAGTCTGGGAACAAACATATGGCCCTGAAATGCACTGATTTACCATTTGAGACTTTCACTAATATTTGTCATAACAGCAATTTTGTAGCATGACAATCATCTTAAAGTTGTAAGACTTAACTATTACATTTTGAATACGCTGTTACCTCTCATATATGACATGGCAAGAATGTGGAGAAACAGTTGTTAAAAAGAGCAAGCTACATCTATATATATAAAACCCTAATATGCAAATAGACCAAACGGTGGAACAACCGAACCAGTTGCTATGGTGTGCGCTGACCACCAGAGGGTGCATGCAGAACATGGCAGGTATCGGCCACAGTGGGATGGTGGGGCAGGTAAGCCAGGGCGCCAGACCAAGGCGGGGCACCGGTTGCTGTCATCAGGGTGAGCCTCTGGTGGTTACTGAAAATTCTTTGCTCCCGTGTGCCGTGGTCCGGCCCAGCACTCGCACCTGCTGCCAGCCCCGATTGCCCCTCAGGGGTTCTCCACCTCCCCCTGGCTCCTGAGGGGCGATCAGGTTGGCAGTCGCCTCTTGCACCTGCTGCCGGCGATAGCCCAGCTCACACCCGCAGCCAGCACCTGGCGCTGGTCCTGATCACTCAGCTCCATCAGCAGGTTCGAGTGGCAGCTGCCAGACCCAAATGCCCCTGAGGGCTTCTCCACCGCCCCCTGCTCCTGAAGGGTGATGGGGGCAGCAGCAGCTGCTGGTTCTGATTGCTTGGTGCCATCAGCGGGTGTGAGTGGCAGCTGCCAGCCCCAATTGCCCCTGCTGATGGAGCCAGTCCCGCTCGCACCTGCTGATGGCGCAGAGCGATTGGGGCTGGTGCTGGCAGTGTGTGGGAGCGGTGGCGGTGGGAGCAGGGCTGCTGGTAGAGAGGGGACCGAGGGCCATAGCAGGTGGGGCTGGGCGGGGGCGTGGTGAATGGCCCGAGACCTGCCCCTGTGTTCATTGCAGCCTTGCGGCCCACAGTTCCTTTCAAGGTGCATGAATTCGTGCACTGGGCCCTTAGTATTAAAATAAAAACTTTATTTTGACCAATAAGGCCTGAAATCAATGTGAGAAAACCTCTATAGCTAGCACCTTTTGTCCTGAGTGGGGGTAAAAGAAAAAAGAGAAAGGAGAGAAGGGTGTCTTACATAATCAACAATGACTGGTTTGTCAAAGAAAGTCTGAATTTACTCCAAAGACAAAAGAAATCCTACTGTAATCTCTTAACTACAAAGATAGAAAGTGAGATAGCTGACAGTAACATTTTAAAATATATTTAAGCTAATATAAAAATATAGGAAAAGATAAAATTGATAAAAATGCTATAACATTAACACATATAAATTAAAATTATATAGTTACTATATAATTTATGTATGATATTTTGAATAACACCTGAAAATTCTTTCAAAATATTAGTGTTTTTCTTAACATATATCTGAATAACAAATAAAGAAAACATACCATACATCAGTGACTAAAGAGGAAAGGCTACAGACTGGATCAAATGAGACTAATATTAAGTGGGATATCATATAAAAAATTAAGCATATATAAAAATATATATATTTCAGAAGTATCAGCTCAAAACCTTTATTGCCTTAATACTTAGTATAAGTTATGAGTTAAAATTTCCACAGTGGGAAAAACTTAACAGAGAAAAAAATTTATGGTAAGTAAATGAGTCTATATAATAGAAAAATAATAAATTATGAGAAACAGAAATAATATTCAACTTTATATATCTTTTAGTCCTAAATTTTAAAACAGTATAATTTTTGAAAGCATCTTGTCACTTAATGGTTGTGATCCTAGTCGGTACTTACCCTTTATTAAGATACAAATTTTTAATTTGTAAAATGGAACTAACTCTATTTCATAAGCAGTGATGGTTAAATGAGATAATACATGCAAAGAACTATATAAGTGTCTAGAACATAGCTAATTTAAGTGTTTATTAATATTTTATTATATCCTCTCTTTCAAAATATGACCACTAAATGTAAGGTATAGCGTAGGGAATAGAATCAGTAATATTACATGACTATGTATGGTGTCAAATGGGTTTTACACTTATCAGGGTATCATTTTGTAAATTATGTAGTTGTCTATATATAAATTACTAAATTACTTTTACGCCTGAAACTAATATAATATATGTCAATGATAACTGAAACAAAAGTTATTTTAAAAAATCACCCAAACTGTCAAACAGATTGGATTCTGCATTTCCAGGGACTGGGCTTCATTTGTAATTTTTACCACACTTAGAAAGCCAATCAGATGTACTACTTCATTTTTTCTAACAATAAGACTATCATAATTGGCTATGTCAATCACTTTATATGAAATACTGAAAAAAAAAATCTTTTCTAAAATATGCTCTTCAAGCCAGGCAGCTTGTTAAAGAAAACCAACAATTAAAAATAGCTTCTACTGCACATCTTCTGCCACATGGAGACATAAAGAAGAAAGTCTCCTTGGTTGATGCCTCTACAAGGGCAGTGACATTTAGTAAGTGCTAATTCCTTTTAGTCATGTAAAGGTTTACAAGATAGGCCATAGACTCAACTTACCTGATGAAGATCACTTCCCAATGCATACTCTGCAAAGTAGCCGGGGGCAGCCGATGAGGCTCTAATGGCTTGCCACATTTTGTACTGACAGCCTCCCAAATAGTGAGAGTTGATTCCAGGAAAATGACCATAGTTTCTGAACACAAAAGCTTTTGGTATGACTCCTCTGTTTACGATGGTACTTACTGCAGCTACCTAATAAATTAAAAAGTGAACAATATCCATTGTAAGCAGCAATATTTGGGATTTGTAAAAATTAAATATTATTTAGTAGTATGAAAGAAAATATAAATAAGCAAGAGTGAAAGAGCACTAGAGGGAGCTGTATTTGATTTTTCATGGTTTTGGCTTGTTATCCAAAAATAAATACAAACTGCATGGAATTCCTAGGTGCAGAAATCCTACTCCTTAATCAAATAAGTATTATCAAAGAACATGGAATTAAGCAATACTCAGATCACTGTGTTTCAAACAAAATCAAAAGAGAAGCCATGCTGAGACTTATCCTAGTAACAACTACATTTTGAAAATTGGGATTTCATTTGTATACAATATATATCTAAGATATATATATATATTTCTTTTTAAAAATCTAGGAGAGAAAATGACACAATTTTTCTTAAGTCACTGGATTTGATTAACCCTTATGATAAGTCTTCCTTATCTTTAGTCTTGGTTTTTCATGTTCTTAAACTTTTGTTGTACTTTTACTATATACAGAAAAGGTCTAATGATCACATCCCACATCTTCATAGAATAACTCAATATATAAGGAAGAATATAATCCTTAAAAAGAGGTTCCTAAGAAATTTTTCCTTTAATAAAGGGCCTTCAGCGTAATTATTTTCACCTAACCTTCAATTCCAACGAGGTGTTATATACTTGAAACTTACCTTAGGACATGTGGGGTCTCTTGCTGTTTCAATCATTAGTGAAGAACCCATTTTATCCCTTTATTAAAGGAGAAGAAATAAATTATATCAAAATTATCTCCTAACATTAGGGAATATATGCTATGCAATCACTATTTGCTCATGGCTTTATCAAAGTGCTATGAGGAAACAAATAAAAAAAAAAGTATATGAATCTCCTCTAGGAGGTTTATCATTCAATTAATGTACAGGAAACAATATGTGGTTAGTATTTATTAATTTATTACTCAAACTACAAGTATCTACTGTAGTATCTGGGAAAGATGCATGGAGGTGTAGCTTGAAAAGGACTCCAAAACATGGCCAGTAACACATTCAAAGTCAGGACCTAAGAGGGGAAAGGCACAGAGGCAGAATCCATTTGTTGTTTTCAGAGTCCCCCTGACAGAATAAAGCTGCTGTGCTGAGATTAGATGGTAGAATTAGACTGTAGGCTAGTTACAGAGCAGTCCAAAACCCAGATCAGGACAGCCAGCCTTTAAACTTGTATTAGCAATACAGAGTCAATGTCACCCCACAAAAAATGTTTGTTAAGTCATCTGAGTTGGCATTTGAATTACTGCAACATTACAGAAATTGTGCTTTGGGCAGCAATTTTTACAAGTTCATTATAGGGAAATTTTATTTCAGTGCAGATTATTTCCTGACTTAAAAATTATGTTTTTCCCTTGTATCCTATATAATAAAAGGGTAATATGCAAATTGACCCTAACAGCAGAATGACCAGAATGACCAGAATAAGCGCTGGACCAGTCACTATGAGGCTCACTGACCATCTCTTGGTCCCTTTCCCCAGCCAGCAGGCTCCAATCACCTGATGGCTACCTGAGGCAGGGGCGGGGCCAGGGAGCAGGCGGTAACAGCCTACCTCTTGGTCCCTTCCCCCGGCCCTCAGGCACCTATCTCCTGATGGTGATGGGGAAACCAGGGGTGGATGGGGGCGAGGGGTGAGTCCAACTGCAGGCAGCTGGGGAAGATGGCCCTGATTGCAGGCCAGGCCCAAGGACCGTACCTGCACATGAATTTTGTGTGCCAGGCCTCTAGTTGAATATAAAAACTATGTTTTTTACCAACCTGCCTCCATAAGACAACTACATTTTTCTCAAAAGATACTCATATTTTTCAACTAGAATGTTAGTGAATTCACCTAAGGGTAGTATTTACAAATTAGGTAGTGACCTACCCTTCACAATCTTTTAAAAATATCAAAGTAAAATACTTTCTAAAATAGATAAGATCTTTGTCTTTCCCAACTTGACCTATGATCTTCTGCATGAAGATCAATGTAATTTTATCCTTCTACAGATATTTCACTTTATCTTTTCATAGAAATTTAGAAGCTGCTTTCACAGTTTAAGCGAAATTCGCATTTGCTTTTTGTTTAAACCTTGATTTATTAACTGAACTGAAATGCTTAGTGAATTAAGTTATAAATATAAATTCAAAAATACAGTCAGGAACATTGTTTATTTCACAGAGATGTCAAAACACAAAAGAAGTTTCAACATTTCTAGATTTTACTGATGCTATAATTAAAAATAATGTCCCTAAAATAAAATAAAATTAACACAGAAAACACCGATAAAAATAAACAATGAGAGAAAAAAAGAAAAAGTCCAGAGAGTAGGTGTGGCAGATTATAATAATAATGGTCCCCAATGAATCACACTTCCCGATATCTATATCCCTGTATATAGTTCCTTTCCACATAACCCTGAGTTAGAGTGACTTTGGTCAACTGAACATCAGCAGGCATACCATTAGCAAAAGCTGTTAATTTCTACAATCTCTACTACTAATTTTAAACTTGGTTCATGTAAGGTAAAAGTTGAATCATACACAGCCAAGTGTAGGAGGATTTGTTTTAATGAACCCAATGATAGATTTGATTATGAAGTTTAAACTGTTAACCATTTTAGACTTGTGGCTTTCTTTCTATGGTTTGTTTGTTTTTGCTTTTACTTCTATACTACACTAGTTTGCCATGTAGCAATTGTACTGTGCAATATTACAAAAAGGACTGGGAAAATTTTTTATGGATATCATGTCCATTATAGTTTGCCATAGTATTTTTCTCTAGTTCTCTGTGATTTAATATTACCAAGCTTTCTGTACTTTGTTACAAAACGCCGGTTTACCAGGTAACAATTTTGGTGAGTGTCAAAAAGAATTTATGGTGTATTTCTGTCAATTCACTTTGAATTTAAATAAATAAATAAATAAAATAAACGGAGGCTTGATAAGTACTTTTGCACTGGGGCTTTTATTTTTGGAAAGTGAGTATAATGCTTTGTTGTGTTTTGGGGAAAAAATGTTTAAAAATTAATATTTTAGAAGAATACCTGTTAATGACTCTGGAGAAAGACTAATGTGGTAAGTAAAAACAATAGGATGCAAAACATGGTGTATATACAATATGGTCTCAAATTTTAAAAAGGCAATTGCAACTTTTACATGAAAATCTCACATGCATGAACCCAAGAAAATAGTGACTAGAATAGATTCACCAAAATATTAAGAGTGATTATATCTAACTAGTAGGATCAATAATTTAATATTTTTCAAATTAATATGCACGTTACCTAGATCATCAAAATGTTTTTTAAAAAGAATAATTATAACTTACTTAAGAATATTTTCCCATGTTTGACTGTCATAAAATGCATGGCTCCAACTCATTTTGACTGTCCCAACAATGACATTTTGTGAAAACACATCTGTTCCTAATTTTCGATAAAGTTCTTCACATTCATCCAGGGGCATATGAAAGAATCCCAGCATGAATGCTAATATAGCACCTGAAAGAAAAAATCTTTTGTTTTTGTCAGTGTTGATGATATAATACTATAAGATATTCTGAATCACAGACTTGGTTAAAACTCTGCCTTTGATACTTTCAAATTGTGTCACCTGGGACAAACTACTTAACCTATCAGAGTCCTATTTTTTTCATCTAAAAAATAAGGGTAATTACAACAACTAAAATTTATAAAGTTCTTAAATTAGGATAACAGATGTAAAGGGCTTTATTTACTAGGCCTCAATAAGGATACATAAATGGCAACCAATGATGATAATGACAATTTAAAAACATATAAAAATGTGTTATTTTACATTACATTAATTAAGATATATAATTAAGATATTGTGGTAGAGAATATCCTTTCTAACCTTAATAAATTCCTTAGTTTTGGTCACAGAACACAGTATATTTAACAATTTACCAATTCATTAAAAAATTGCTTCTTCAGATTGGTCCTGGGAACCAATGTAATTAAAGAAATTAGGTCTCTGGGATGTCCTTTTAAATAGCAGATTTCATATCCTAGCTGCAATTGGTAGGACACACTGCCACCTAGTGTACATAATTAGCCTAATCCTGAACTAACAAGAAACTGGAGAAAGGTTAAGGGAATGGGAAGAGGGTGGGGCAAAGCAAAGACCTGTATAGCATCACTGCTTACTTTGAGATTGCAAAGAAAGAAAAACACAAAACAAAACAAAAAAAACCCCAGAAAATTATTATCATAATGTATTTTAAATATTTTATATGTTTTATTACAGTAAAAGTCTTATTCTAATAAAGGTAAGATAGCATGCACTGTATGGCATAAGTATATAATAGAAATTGCTATTTTTCAATTTGTGGAAAAGTTGTAATTAACATAAGAAATAACTTGCCAAAAATTGAAGTTCCTTTCCTTTTAAGCAGAACTACTATGAAGATGAGCAGACATTTAAAAAACTGAATTTTATTGAACTGGTAAGTACGTTACCCTTGAATTAAGTATAAATTTATTAACTTTTCAGAAAT
The DNA here is from genome assembly GCF_000412655.1 of Myotis brandtii. Classification (NCBI taxonomy): domain Eukaryota; kingdom Metazoa; phylum Chordata; class Mammalia; order Chiroptera; family Vespertilionidae; genus Myotis; species Myotis brandtii. The sequence continues at coordinate 802,780 of NW_005354120.1, forward strand.
TATGAAACAAAATTTCTACATTAGAATATACAAAATGGAAAAAAGAAAAGTACTGTATTATAAATTAAGTTTTAACATAAACTAGAAAACAATGGAAAAGATATATTGTGGTTAAAACAGAAATGTACGTATTTCATAAACTGATATTCTATGCCATGAGTAAATCTCTGTGACTTAAAATTCTCTTTCATGAGCACCCACCTACTAAGAATAGTGCCTCACAGAGGGACACCTCTCACAAATAAGTACAATCTTATCCATCTTTAATATCCTATTGGTTCAAGTACAACTTAAGTACCTACTTTCCTTACATTTCATCACTGAAGGTGACTATACCATAAGGCAATAATTCATAACTCATAACTGGTCACTGTGACTTTTTAAAAAATATTAGACAACGCAGTACAAACTATTCTCTTAATGTTAATTTATTCCCAATAAATATTTTTAAAAGTTAATTAGGTAAACCAAAGGATTATTCGTCAAAACATGAAATTAATACCCATTATTTCCAAGAATGATCTTGAATATAAGTGCTTAATGTTCTTTTTCTTAATGCACTGCTGGAGGTGTAGCATTCCCATAATGATAATTACCTGTGCTTACACCACAGATGTAATCAAACAGCTGGTGAACTGGCTTCTGAGTAAGCTCAACTAATTTTCTCAGTGTCTGAAGAGCAACCAAACCCCTACAGAAAAGATAAAGACAAAATGAGAATTCATGTTTCAAGGAAAGCTAAGTTATGGAACAAAACAATCCTAAAAATGGCATTTCTAGCTTATATGCAAACTTGAAAACTAATAATATAATTTAGCATCAGTAAAAGTTGCTTAAGTTTTTAAGGTAACTTTTGAATATCTGATATTTCCTTTTTTTTTTTAAATCCTCACCCGAGGATATGCTTTTATTAACTTTGCAAGAGGAAGGGAGAGAGAGAAAAAAACATTGATGTGAGAGAGAAACATTGATTGGTTGCCTCCCACATACGCTTACACCGGGGATTGAACCTGAAACCTAGGCATGTGCCTTGACCAGGAATCAAACCCACCACCATTTCGTGTTTGGGAGGATGCTCCAATCAACTGAGCCACACTGGCCAGGGCTGAATATCCAATAGCTAAGTAATGGTACAAAACCTGTGCTATAGCTGCACGTCTTTAAATTTATACTAGTATCTAGACTACAACGATATGCCAATGTAAGATTAAAAAAATACACCCCAACTGGGAAAATACTTAAAGCCTTTACTCACCAGTTTTGGGAGGCCATATATTGGTTTCTTCTCTCACCAATGTAGCTGGTCACTGATGCTTCTATATGGCTTTGTTTTATATATTTTGTCTTATTTTTTAATCTTTTATTCATTTTTTAAAACTTAACAATATTAGGACAATACTCTACATTAAGGATGTATTAATTTATGCTACTGACTTTATTCATTTCTGGATTCTTGCCAAAGGTGGCAAAGAGCTTCATAATGAATATGAAAGATGAAATAGTCTAGGAAGTGTAGGCGAATTCAGGGTGAATGTAACAAGTTGGTAATTTTTTTTATTTTAAAAAATTTATTCTTCAATTATAGTTGATGTACAATATTATGTTAGTGTCCTGTGTAAAAACAGTGATTAGATATTATGTAACTTACAAAGTGCTCACCCTGATAAATCTAGTATACCTGACACCAGTTATTACAATATTTTTTACTATATTTCCTGCGCTGTATTTTACATCCCTGTGACTGTTTTTTAACTACCAATTTGTACTTGTAAATCCTTTTACCTTTTCACCCATTCCCCTAACCACCTCCCATTCAGCAACCATCAGTTTGTTTTGTGTGTTCATTGTGTTTTTTAGATTCCACATGTAATTGAAATCACATGGTATTTGTCTTTGTCTGACTAATTTCACTTAGCACAATGCTCTCTAGAATGCGGATAATTCTTAATACTAGGAGAATATACAGAAATAATTAAGCATTATAATCCCAACACAAGGTGTGAGGTAGAGAAGTCCTGGAACACAATGGTAGCCAGACACCACAAAATAAAATTTGGAGTGCCAAATTGTGCTTTGATACTGTGAAAAGGAAGTCACCAGAGAATATTGTAAGATTCAAGTAAAAAACCAAAAATGTTGATTTTTTTTTAATTGCAAGAAGTAATGTGGATTTGAAGAGTAATACGAGTACATAAGATGGCTTATAAGAGAGATACATTATGAATTCAACGTGAGACATGAAGAATTAAAGATAATGCTGAAGAAAAATATATTTAATAATGTGACCTCCATTACTTATAAAAATGAAATAAAACAGATTTCTTTGTTTATATATTTTTCTCCCAAGTTTTACTTGTATAATGAGGAGAAACTATTTAAAAATGCTATATTTAGCCCAGTGGTGTCGCTCAGTGACTGAGCGTCAACCTATGAACCAGGCAGGAGGTCACGCTTCTATTCCCGGTCAAGGTATATGCCCAGGTTGCAGGCTGGATCCCCAATGTGGGCATGCAGGAGGGAGCTGTTCAATGATTCTTTTTCATCATTGATGTTTTTATCTCTCCCTTCCTCTCTGAAATCAATAAAAATATATTTTTAAAAAATTCTTTTATAAACATTACTTTACCAAATGACTAGTTGATATATGGGTAAGACAAATATAAGAAAGCAAACATTATAAAACACTGCCAAGATTTTAAGAGAATCTTGGTTGATAAACTGTCCTAAACTACCCAAAATGTCTGAAAAGACCAAATAAAAGATAAATACTAGGTCAAATTAAAGAAATTCAGATATGTTAAAGAAGTTTTGAGATTGATAAAGAAGTAAATTAAAAAAAAACTATTTCATCTTTTATTTTAAAAATTTGATTTTGTAATGATATAATTATACCAAATTAGTTTAAAAAAATTACTATGACTGAATTGGAACTATAGTTTTTTTGTGTTATTTTTTTGTTGATCCTCAAATGAGGATTTTTTTTCCCATTGAATTTCCGAGAGTAGAAGGGGGACAGAGAGGGAAACATCAATGTGAGAGGGACACATTGACTAGTTGCTTCCTACACTCACCCTGACCAGGGCCAGGGATTGAACCTGCAACCTAGGTACATGACCTTGACCAGGCATTGACCCCTGACCCTTTGGTGCACAGGCCAACGCTCTAACCAGTGAGCAACAACAGCCAGGTTGGAGCTATAGTTTTTAAAAATCATTTTTCTATTCTTACCTTGTTCCTCCACCGTCAATTGTGAGAATTCGGATTCCTCTTCCTTTCACTGGATCCACATAGCCAATTAAAGCCAAAATTTCTCTGACTGCAGCCTGAAGAGTTTCATCCTTAATTTGTCGCAATCGTAATAAATATGGAATAATTTTCTCCTGGATTGAGAAAAAAAGACTTTTTGTTGCTTTTGTGAAATCAAATGTGAAAATGTATGACTATTTTTAACCAACATGTGTAGACCTCCACAATCAAGGTGCAAGTGTTTATTATTTTCTAAGTAATCTTAAATGATACATTAATTTTTGACATTTTAATGTCAATTACTATCTAGAATATATCTGTCCTAATATCTAGGTAAAAAATTAACCTATATCCAAATATTTCTTTTAAAAAATGGAATGCTTAAGAATTAGAGAAAATGTAATTTGCTTAACACAAATTTATAAACTATTAATGTTACAACAAAAGGTTATTATAAATTTTATACAATATTTTGTCTAAATTCCAAAGTTAAGATGAAACTGCTTCATAGTAATTATTAACCTTGCTATTAAAAGAAAAAAATAATCTCGTGTACACTGCACATGGGACACAAGGGTACCTCACAATGAAATATATAAATAAAATTAAGGTAGAAGGCAAAAGCTGACCATTACAAGTAAAAAATTAGTTTAAACAAACCTGGGAATTCAAGATTTTAAGCATTCAACTTCATACTGTTGATCAGAGGCAAGAACTTAAATCCTAGGGTGCTATGTTGAGTTTCTCAAAGACGCTCTAGGTTCTGTGCACTGAAGTATCTTACCTGGTCAGTACCCCAGATTTAAAGTTTAAAGGAATAAGTTGAGTGGCAGCTACACTTGTGCTGTGTAACCTCCAGTAAATCAAATAACTTCCCAATGTAGCATTCATTTTGTTTCTTTTTTATAATAAATCATATCTAAAATACATACTATTGTTCTAATTTTTTTCAATTTTTTTGCTTTATTTACTCTGGCTTAAAGGCCCCACTAGAGCAGTGGTCGGCAAACTGCGGCTCGCGAGCCACATGCGGCTCTTTGGCACCTTGAGTGTGGCTCTTTCACAAAATACTACGTGCGGGCGCGCGATTGAAACTTCGTGGCCCATGCGCAGAAGTCGGTATTTTGTGGAAGAGCCACACTCAAGGGGCCAAAGAGCCGCATGTGGCTTGTGAGCCGCAGTTTGCCGACCACTGCACTAGAGGAACCTGAGCAATGGTGGAGCATGACTATGTTAATTTCCAATCCAGTTAGGGTAGAACAGTCTCTTTGTAAGAACTAAAGAGTTTGATTAAAAAAAAAAAAAAGTCATCTGTTTAAATGTACTGAAGAGCTGCAGAAGCAATAAGAACAGGAGGGGCTAAGATTCTGGAGAAGGAATAACTGCTGGAAAGTGAGTTCATAAACTATAGCTTGTTTTCCCTTGAAGCATTTGCTGAGTTGGAGAAGAAACTAAAGACTGAAAAACTGGGTTTGGTTCAGAAAGAGGGCCATAATGGAGGACAAAGAAACAGTCCATCTTTTAGAGTCGCACAGGTTTGGAGCCACAAAACTGAGGACTTGAGGGGCCTCAACCACAAAGCTGGTTTCACCTTAAGGTGAATTCTTTCACTATGTGTCATGGAAAGTTAAAGCTGAAAAACTCTGGAGATGAGAGTACAATTTTTTGTACTCGAGATTTTAGGAGGGTAGTAATAGTGAACACATCGGGCTCTCAGCTGCAAGCCCTAGAGAAATATACCCTAAAAAGAGGGCAAACTAGAGGTTTCACCAAATTGTGACGCAGCCTTGACCCAGCTCTGACCCAAATTCAATTGAGGTCATCATATCCCCACTTTATGCTTCAAGCAGAGGAATAAGTAAACTGTCTCTGGAAAAAGAAATCACTTAATATAATCTAGAGCCTAAGCAATTTTTTTAAATTCACAGTCCAGCATCCAGAAAAATATATGGTATGTGAAACCAGTACCAAATGATCAAAGACCAAGAGCTGATCCTGATATAACTACCAACAAAATATATTAAAATAAGTAACAGCCTGATCGGTGTGGCTCAGTGCTTGAGCCTCGACCCATAAACCAGGAGGTCACAGTTATATTCTGGTTCAGGGCACATGCCTGCGTTTTGGACTCTTTCCCCAGAAGGGGGCATGCAGGAGGCAGCTGATGGATGATTTTCTTTCTTCGTTGATATTTCTATCTCTCTCTCTCCCTTCCTCTCTCTGAAATCAGTAACAAATACATAAATTAAAGCAACAACAAAATTACCATCCCCAAACACCATAGACATAGCAATTAATGTTTTAAAAATCAAATGAAAAATGTGTAAGACACTGACACTGAATGTGTAAGACCAAAGCAATCTGAATATTTATGTCCTCTTAAAATTCATATGTTGAAATCCTTATCCCCAAAGATGGTAGTATTAGGAGGTGGAGCCTTTGGGAGGTGCTCAGGTTATGAGAGTGGAGCTCTCATGAATGGGATTAGTGCCCTTATAAACGAGGTCTCACAGAGATCCCTTGCCCCTTCCAGGACACGGGGACACAGTGAGAAGGCACCAGCTATTAACCAGGAGGAGGGTCCTCACCAGGTGATCATGCTAGCACCCTGATCTTGAACTTCTAGCTTTCAGAACTCTAAGAAATACATTTCTGCTGTCTATAAGCTACCTGGTTAGTATGTGGCTATAGCAGTCCAAATGTCCTAATACACTGAGGGAAAATAAAGACAGTCCAAATAAGCAGAAGAAGATACCATATTCAAGGCTTAGAAGACTCAATATTATAGACTCAATTCACCCCTAATTGGTCTATAGAGTCAATGTAATCCCAGCATGAATTTTTCTTATTTTTTATACTTTTTCATAGATAAGCTGATTCTAAAATTTATATGGAAATACAATGTGCCAAGAATACCTAAATCAATTAAGAGGAAAAACAAAGTTGAAAGATTTGTACTATTAGATATAAAATTTATTTTGAAAGTTATAATTTTAGCAGTATAATACTGGAGCAAGGATAAATATACCAATGTAACATAACAGTATCCAGAAACAGACCCATATATAATCACTTGATTTACAAGTCTTTTCAATTATGTGCTAGGTCAATCAGATATGTATATTTCATTTTTAAATTGATTTTAGAGAGGGAGAAAGAGAGAAACATTGCTAAGTTGCCTCCTGCACATGCCCCAACCAGGAATTGAACTTGCAGCCTGGGTACCCTGTCTGGAAATCAAACCTGCTACCTTTTGGTGTACAGGCCAACATTTCAACCAACTCAACAGGGCAGGATATGTGTCTTTAAAAAAAAAAAAATCAGGACTCCTACCTCACACCATACAACCTAATCTATTCTAGATGAATAGCAAATATGTATAAAAGGTAAAACAATTAAGTTTTAGAAGAAAACACAGGAAAATATCATTATGATCTTAGGATAGGCAAAGATATCTTAAACAGACACAAATGCTAACCATAAAGGAAAACACTTATAAATTGGAAAATATTAAAATTAAGAATACCTGTTTATCAAAAACCATTAGAAAGAAAAGGTAAGCCAGAGTAGGATAATATCCTATATAATAAAAGCATAGTATGCAAATTTTCCCCTCGACTGGGCATTCATCCGGGAGTTCGACCAGGGGACAGGGCCGGCCGGGGGAAGGGAGGGAGGCCCTGGCTGGCAGCAGTGGCAGGTGGCCAGGGGAAGGGAGGGAGGCCCTGGCCAGTAGCCAGCAGCCGCTAGGAACCCTACCAGTGCACAAATTTCATGCACTGGGCCTCTAGCCTATGTATATAAAAGCCTAAGCGACCGTTATGACTGGTCAACCGAACGACTAGTCACTATGATGCGCATGAACCACCAGGGGGTAGATGCTCAATGCAGGAGCTTCCCCCTGGTGGTCAGTGCACTCCCACAGCCAACCTCCCGCGGTCCGTCCCCTGGCCAGCAGGGTGGTCAGTGCGCTCCCACAGCCAACCTCCCACAGCCGGCCAACTTCCCGCGGTCCCTCCCCCAGGCTGGCTGGCCCCAATCTGCCCCGATCACTGACCAGGCTGAGGGACCCCATCTGTGCACAAATTTGCGCATACATATATACATAAAAACATATGTATAATATATATATACATACATCACAAAATATATTGAAATATTTATTCCTATTATATATAAAGAGATTCTCCAAATCAGTAAGAAAAAGCTGGTCAACCCAATGGAAAAATTAACAAGACCTGGAATATGCACTTCACAAAGGAAGTATAAAAATGGCCAACAAACACTGATAAAGGTGCTGAACTTCACTGTTACCAGAGAAATACAAATTAAAGCCACAATTTACTATCACTAAACATCAAACAAAATGGCTAAAATAAAAAAGATAAATAATATAAAGTGCTGGACAGGAAGTAGAACAACCAGAAGGCTCATACAATTCTGGTGAAAGTATAAATTGGTATAAATACTTTGCAAAACCATCTGGCAGTATCTACTAAAGATGAAAACAGGCCTACACTATGACAGGAATACTACTTTTGGGTATATACCCAAAAGAAATGAAGACATATGTTTTCCAAAAGACACATCACAGAAGCACAATTCCTAAATATTCCCAAATTGAAACTATCCAAATGTCCATCAGCAGTAAAATTGATAAATACGTTGTACTATATTCACACCACAGAATACACGACAATGAGAATAAATGTTCCACAACTACGTTCAACAATATAGAAGGTTCTAGCAAGCATGTTGAGTGGGAAAAAACACACACATAAAAGAGTGCATGTTGTGTCATTCCACTGTAGAGAAAGGCACAAGTAATCTATACTTCTAGAAATCAGAAAAATTGGTCAATCTTTTTGGAGACAGTGATTAGAAAGGGGCAAAAGGGGCTTTTGGAATATTGGCAACATTCTTTTTTTTTTTTACACTGGGTGGTCGTTTTATAGATGTGTTCAATTTTTGAAAATTCATGGAGCTACATAATCATATATCATGTATGATTTTTTATAATAACTTTTTAAAAAGATACATAAATCAGCTTGAAGGGGCCCCTACTAGTCAAAGTTGAGACAAATCAAATTCAGCATTTTAAACAAAGGGGGGGGGGAGGTTATAGAAACAAAATTTATCAAACTATATGAGGTCATAATGATAGTAAAAACAAAGAGCCAAATACTGATGTCACCATTGAGGCAGCTTGTAAAGCAACTCTTTACTTTGAAAATTGGTGACTAGAAAGAAATTAATCTCTTGTGTTTCCTGTAAAATTGGTCTTTGAGAATAACCAAATAGCTTTAACTGGTAAAGAAAAGCTCTATTTTTACAGAATAATATCAATTATAATGCCAATAAAATTAGAAATTTATTCTGCAACTCCAATGAATGACTAGTTCTGGAAACAATTAGATTAATGGTTGATGGTTAATCCAGTGGTCAGCTTTAGCCTTACTACTGGCTGTTTAACCAATTATGTGTTCTAATAGGATATAACATGAAGCACATGACATCGTCTACAATTTCTTCTAATAAAAAAGTGTGACTCAATAATGTCTTTATATTTAAATTGAAGTATTCAGGAAATAAAAAAAATGAAGGAAAGATGAATACAGCAAATAACACCAATGAGGAGGAAGCCAGGTAAATCCAGAAAGTTGAGCCATTCTACAAGATTAACAGCCTGGTCCCATTAATTAGTCAGTTCTGATGATGCAAATAAGGAAGGACTGTGAAATATTATAAGTGACTCAGGGAAAATAACCAGATGAAATGTATGGTCTGAATTGGAACCTCGTTTAGATCCAATCAGTTATATAAAGAACATTTCTGAACTGGGTATAGGATAAGATGAAAAGTTACTGGTATAGAAAGGTGTACACAATGCAAACTGAAAAAACAGGTTATAAAACAGTACATATACAATGACTATATATATGTATCCTATATAATAAAAGGCTAATATGCAAAGTGTCCCCTTGGGAGTTCAACCAACAGGGAGTTCGACTGCTTGCTATGACATGCGCTGACCACCAGGGGCCGGTGCAGAACGAAGGACCAGGGGGCGGCATGAAACAAAGCAAGGTCCCGGCCAGCAGCCAGCAGCCAGCAGCCAGGGGAAGGAAGGCCCCAGCCAGCAGCTGGGGGAAGGAAGGCCCCGATTGGCCCTCATTGCCAGCCAGGCCTAGGGACCCTACTCGTGCACAAATGTTGTGCACCAGGCCTCTAGTGTGTGTGTGTGTGTGTGTGTGTGTGTGTGTGTAACAATTTCTGAAATATTGTGGTAAATATCACTGATGTTCACTAATACCCAGTTCACTTCCCCTTCCAGACACACAAAGGCAAGTACTTCTCAAGTCAGTACAACTGGGCAGGACAAGAAAGTTTTGAGAAGAAACCTGTGGCATTTTCTGCTGAAATACTCTTACCCTGATATAGAAATGATGTAGGAGATATAGGAACAGGATCAAAGTAGCCACCAGATGGAAGTACACCTGTACTACTAGGATTATTCGTAATATTTAATAAACAATTTAAAAACATAAGGAATAGATGATGTTGATATTTCATTGGAGTCACCCACAACCACAGCCAACTTTGCATGAGTGACAAATAAACTCCTGTTGTGTTAAGCCACTGAATTTTTGGTATTGTTTGATATTAGAGCCTAACTCAACTCAATCTGACTAATATGAACAGGCACTAATACATTAATTACAGTAGCAATCTCAGGGTAGTAGAAATATGTTCTTATTTTTGCTTTTCTTTTTAAATTTTCTACAATGTTCATGTGCTGTTCTTTTGTAAAATAATAAAAGGTTACTTTTTTATTTAAAAAAAATCATGAAAGGAAATCACCTCCACCACAAACAGTGAAAAAATCATCAAAGGTAATTTCCTAGATATGGCTGCCAAAGTGCAGTACACAAAATACATATACACAAAAAAACCTAGTTTCTTTTAGGGCATTAGATACCAAAGACAACTTCCTAGATTCGGCCACCATAAATATGGTACACACACACAAAAATAAAACTCATATAAATGTCTTTTAACAAACAATTTTAACATTTTTAAAAGCTCAATTCTTGCTAATAATTAAAAATTTAGTTGGGAAAGTTCACATGAAAGTGTACATGCTAACATGTCTTAAGCAATTTATCAAATTCAATAAGATGCTTATTATTTAGGGAAAGAGAACTTTCTTTAGACTACTTACATTTTCATTTATAACTGGTCTGAATATACATTCCTATAATCACATTTCTCCTGGATACTGAAGGGTCCTTAGTTATGCAAAATAAGAATCCTCAAAATTGCTATTAACAAGACTATTCATAATAGACTAAAACTGAAAACTACTCTGAAATCCATCAATAGTACAATGAAGAAATAAATTATGGTACATTCGAACCATGAAATATAAAAGCAAAAAGAATGATATACAACTACCCACAACAATATGAATGATTTCTACCAATATGCTGAATGAAAGAAGCCAATCACAATATTTCATATAATACACAACATCAGGTAAAACTAACCTGTGATTACTTTTTGGGGAGAATGTGATTTGGGGCGCAAGTAAAATCTATTCTTCAACTGGGTGTTTAGTTACATGATGTGTTCAGTTTGTGAAAATTCAGTGAACTTTATACTCACAATTTACTACAATAAAATGTTTTTAAAGAGTTCTTTAAAATACAGAATTCTGTTTTAGGTCTCTGCTTTCAGTATATCACTGCAATGTTAAATGGACTTAGATGCATATCTATCTTTATTTAGAAAATTTATCTTTTAGGTAAGAGATCACATCTATGTCAAAGATAATCCCAAAATTTATGAACATGAATTATACAATATAAAATTACATTACTCAAAGACTTAGATTAACATACAGTTTTCTGAATGGCAAGTTAAAAATAAGCACTACAGATCTCCAATGAAATGTCAACATCATCTATTCATTATGTTTTCAAATTGTTTGTTAAATATTACAAATAATTCTAGTAGTGCAAATGTACAGAGACTCAGCCCAGACACATCATTCATATTTTATAGTACTTCTCTGAAAACAGACTATTTAAATGGGTATAAATTCTTTTGACTATTTTATATTTGACAAAACTGAGGCAAAGAGAAGCTAACACACTGAGATTTATCTCCCATTTTAAAATGTTTAATCTCAAAGTATAGATATCAGTACCAATAGCATAGTTTATATAAAAGGGAGCATTTAGGATAATGTATATCATAGAATAAATGGGGCAATTACTGGATATTACAGATCAAATGTATGATAAAAACCACAAAAATATTTAAATAAATAATTAGGTTTATTAGTATTTTTATTCCAAAACAAAACCAGAGTAAATAAATTAAAATTACCTTGACAGCCACTCCTTTTCCTTCAGGAAATTCTAGGAGATGAAAAGTCAGTTCTTCAATCCTATTAATGCAGAGTTTTGGGTCAGTTGTTCTTCTTAATGCCTGAACTAATGCCCGGGTTCTGTTATCAATACTCACTCTTGCTATAATCTACAGAGACATATTTAAATATATATGATTATAAAATGAAACTGCTCTAGTAGTACTAACAAATGGTTAAAGTTTCTAAGGTCCTATTAGAAAATAAAACATCAATTTGACAAAAATGAAAACTTAAAACCACCATGAATAACAACTTGCCTTTTCTCTCTGAATAATTAAATGCTTTTTCTCCAATGCATTTTTATCGCTGCTGTCAGCCTGCTCAGCTTTGGTGGCTTCTTCCTGTTCTTCTGACTGACTCTTTGAATCATACTTGAATTTGGGGACAAGTCCACCAATATATCCACCTACTAAAGCTTGTACACCTTCAGTCGGATAAGAAAGAAAATTAGCAATACTTTTTTTAGTAGAAACTGGAAGGACCTCAGGTGTCCCACTGGGACTTTTGGCCTTGTCCACAGTATTTGAAGAGGATTCTGAGCCTCGCTTCTTGTCGGTCAGCATACCAGGAGTTGCAGATGTGGATTTCCCTTCTTCACCCTTTTTATCTTCAAGCTTTGACTTGTCCTGGAAATCTTTGTTTTCCTTTTTTTGAGACATTTTCTCGACACGTTTGAAGTATGAATTAATATGATTGGATAAAAAGTAGAATGACTCTCCAAATTTCGTGGTTATACTATTTGTGTAAGGTAAAGGGCTTTGTTTACCACTGTCTTTATCTTTATCTATAATGTGACTTTGCTTTTCTAAAACAGAACTCTTTTCTGATTTGTCACTATAGTTTTTCAGAGATTTGATGGTTTGTTTAACGTTTTTCTGTTTTAACCAACCACCATCTGATACTTTTCTTAATATTTCAGAACTTGGCTTAAATTGAGCTAAACGTGAGATCATTTCATTCTGATTTCCAAAAACAGCCTTTGAAACAGAGTTCAAAGTACTTTTTATACGGGACATACGAATGCTCACTTTTGTAAGTCCTTTGGGAGCAGAAGTGCTAAGTTTCAAAATTCCATGTAACCCATTGTTGCTTGGAGAGTAACAGTGCTTACTGCAAGAATGCGCTTCACTTTTGGTCCATTTACATCTTATTTTGCTTGTATGAAAACCTCTTTGTAGACTGATGTGGCTTATCTTCCAGTAATGTTTAGGTGAGCACAAGAAATGTAGTTGCTTGCTTTTCTGCTTCCCATAAAGACTTCGGGCATTACTAAGGAGGTAAATATATATATCTATAGTCAAATTAATAGACATAACTTAAAAATCACTTATTTTCTATCTGTTATGACTGTCACTTCAGTCCTGAATGCTTCATTTAAGAAATGCCATAATTCATGGTCTTACCTGAAATGGCAAGAAAACAAAAATTAGGATTCAAGGGCTAATTGAAATTGGGTATAAGAAAAATACATCACTACATGAACTAAACTCAGCAACTTGTTTCAAACCGTCAATCTACAGTGGGAAGGCCAGGGAGGGTTGGGGGGTGGGTATGCATGCATATAAGCATAACTAATGGACATAAGACAGGGGAGGCCAGGGGATTGTCAAGGGCGGAGGGAAAAAGGAGACATATGTAATACTCTTTGTAATACTTTAAGCAATAAAACAATTAAAACAGTATTTCCATTATGATTGATACAGATTTCCCTTTTAAGCTAATAGAAAAGAATTCATCTTTCAGTACAGAAGTCAATGAAAAAAGAAAGTGAGTAGTAGGATGTTTCATGAGCACTAATTTAGAGAAGCTATCCAAAGGTAAGTTTTTATTTTATTTTATTTATTAAATATTTTTTTATAATTGACTTCAGAGAGGAAGGGAGAGGGAGAGAGAGACAGAAACATCAATGATGAGAGAGAATCATTGATCAGTTGCCTCTTGCACGCGGGATCTAGCCAGCAACTCGGGCATGTGCTCTAACTGGGAATTGAACCGTGACCTCCTGATTCATAGGCTGAGCCATGCCAGCCCAGCTTTATTTTTTTTGTTAATCCTCACCCGAGGATATTTTTCCATTGATTTTTAGGGAGAGTGAAAAAGAGAGGGAAAGACAGAGAGAAACACATTGACTGGTTGCCTCCTGCACAAGCCCTGACCAGGTCCCTGGCTAGGAGGAGTCTGCAACCAAGGTGCGTGCCTTTGACCGGAATCGAACTGGGGACCCTTTGGTCCACAGGCTGATTCTCTATCAGCTGAGCCAAACAGGCTAAGGCCAAAGGTAAGTTTTTCTACAATACTTAATTGAATATGCAAATTTAGATACAATGCTGTTTTTCTTCCTTATTGTTAAAGTTTTGACAAATTTATGTGATGCTAGACTTTACATTCTTTGAAGAGGCAGGTCTCATAATTCATTCATCGCAAATCATTTATAGAATATTTAATCTATACTACAAGTTGCTAGATGCTGAGACCGTAAAGACCGTAAAGACAAACAGGATACTAAGGAACTTTAGTATAGAGCTAGAGATAGAATTTTACTATCTAGTAATAAGTGCTTATTAAATTAAAGAAGTCAGACTAGAAGAAGCTATATGCAACATCTAACAGCTCAGGGGTTCACAACCACAAGATAAGAAGAACACATACAAAAAAATAAATTTAAAAATAAAAGAAAAAGAACACATATAAATAAGAAAGGAAATAATAATCCTCTAAAAAAACAGGCAAATGACATAAACAGGCCAGGCACAGAATAATAAATACAAACAGTAAAATTATGAAAACATCCTTTCAATCAAAGAAAAAGGCCAATTAAAATAGGTCTTTTGTTTTTGCAATTGGTAAAAATTTAAATGATTGATAATATCCAGTACTGATAATGGATGGGGGGAAATGGGACCCAGAGGGCTATTTGACAGTATCTAATGAAATATTAAATGCAATCTATGACATTTTAAAGGTGCATATTCTGTGATCAGCAATTTTCCTATTAAGAATTATTTGCATAAGAATGCAAAGGTATATACACACAATCCCTGCTGTACTGCTTGCAATAAAAACACACACTGAAAAACAACTCTAAATGTCTTCTGGCAAGGGATGGTTAAATTATGGTACATACATACAATGGAATGAATTACCATACCAGTTAAAGAGAACCAGATGATCTGTGTACACTGACACCCTCCATACAGAATACAGTGAAAAAAGAGAAGCTGTAATACTATATGTAGTACAGACACATGAAGACATGGAGATGTAGACATTATGTAATAAAAGAAAACAAAAACCTACTTATGTAGTTTAAATTTGTGGCTACAAGCACACACACAGACACAGACAGAGAGAATGATTCTGAAAGGATTAGCACCAGTTTATGTATTCTTATGAACTGAGGAGCAGGAGCAAAAGAGAACAGAAGGATGCTTACTTTTTATTTTTGTAATGTCTGATTTTTTTACAATGAGCCAGGTATTACTTTTATAATTTAAAAAAATCAAACAATTTAAAGCACTTTAATAGATGGTGCCTTGTGAATGGAAGACACGAGGTGAGAGTAAATATCCAGGTAAGTCTGAAAAAAATATGCTAAAAACTGGGCAAAGTTAAAAAGAAATTCATCATGGGATAAAGATGAGAAGGAAAGGAGAGAATTTTAATTAATGCAGAAAAAATAAACACAAAAAAGCATTTTAAAAAGCATACACAAAATCAGCAAAAACTGCAAGTAGTGTAATTTCGCTCCAGGATCTGAAGAGAATAAATAGGGAGAGGTAGAAGATGCTATTACAAAGACAGTTTGGACCAGATCATGAAAAGGCTTATAAATCTTGCCAAGCAAATTGAAAATCAAACTATCAATAACGTATTTTAAGCAAAGGGATCACATTAAAAGATGATTCCAGGAGATCTGTGCCAGAATGGAATAATGGGACAAAACTGAGAAAGACAGAAACCAAGAAGTTATTGTGACTGTTCAGAAGATGGTAGCCTGAACTAAAAATCTTTCTAAATTGCATGTGAGCATATTATCTTAAAATGACCAATTTCACAGTGGTAAGGAGAGAAAAGAAGCAAACATACCTGGCTCTTCTGAACTCCTCAGGACTTGCAGTCAGTGTAATAAGCTGAAATAACATGAAAGCTCTACAATCCCCAACACAGAAATATTTGATAAAATACAATTAAAGTACATGTGGATTAAAAAGTCATGCTCAAAACCAATTATGGATTCCTACAACTCAACAACAAAAATCAACCCAATTAAAAATGGGCAAAGGGGCCCAGTTGGTATGGTTCAGTGGTTGCGCATCAACTTATGAGGCAGGAGGACATGGTTTGATTCCTGGTCGGGGCACATGCAGGGGTTGTGGGCTCGTTCCCCAGTAGGGGGCATGCAGGAGGCAGCTGACTGATGATTCTCTCTCATCACTGATATCTCTCTCTCTCTCTCATCTCCCTTCCTTTCTGAAATCAATAAAAACATATTTTTTAAAATATATTTTATCGATTTTTTTGCAGAGAAGAAGGGAGAGGGATAGAGAGTTAGAAACATCGATGAGAGAGAAACATAGATCAGCTGCCTCTTGCACGCCCCCTACTGGGGATGTGCCCGCAACTAAGGTACATGCCCTTGACCGGAATCGAACCTGGGACCCTTGAGTCTGCAGGCTGACACTCTATCCACTGAGCCAAACCGGCCAGAGCTAAAAACATATTTTTAAAATATCATAAAAATGGGCAATGGACTTGACTAGACTTCTCTCCAAAGATGATACACAAATGGCCAACATGCATATGAAAAGACTAGAGGCCCAGTGCATGAAATTCGTGCACTCAGGGGAGGGGGGCGGGGGGCAGAGGGCCCCTCAGCCGGGCCTGTGCCCTCTCGTAGTCTGAGAGCCCTTGGGGGATGTCCGACTGACGGGGAGTGGGCCTAAGCAGTCAGTTAGACATCCTTAGCGCTGGCGTGGAGGCGGGAGAGGCTCCCACCACCGCCGCTGCACTTGCCAGCTGTGAGCCCGGCTTTTGGCTGAGCAACACTCCCCCTGTGGGAGCGCACTGACCACCAGGGAGCAGCTCCTGCGTTGAGCGTCTGCCCCCTGGTGGTCAGTGCACGTTATAGCGACTGGTCGTTCCGCCGTTTGGTCTATTTGCATATTAGCCTTTTATTTTATAAAAATGCTCAACACATCATTGAGCACTGTTGGTGGAACTGAAATGGTGCAGCCACTATGAAAAAAAGATGGTGGTTTCTAAAAAATATTAAAAATAGAACTAGTATTTGATCCTATGAATCCTACTTCTGGGTATATCACCAAAGGAATTGAAAGCAGGGTCTCAAAGAGATATTTGCACAACTATGTTCATAGCAGCACTATTCACAATAGCAGAGGTGGAAACAACCCATGTCCATGGATAGATGAATAGATAAATAAAATATGCAAAGGAATACAATAACAAGCAGCCTTTAAAAAGAAAGGAAATACTACCACATGCTATAAAACAGGGTAATGTGTAACCAGGATTTAGAAATAATAGAAAAAATTAAGTAGATTGACAATGTCAATGATATAACAGAGGGAATAAAAATAATGAGACAAAAAAGAGAGAACTATACAAAGAGTGAACAGGAAAAACAAATTTTTGAAATGAAAACTTCAGTTACATGGTAGTTACTAGACACACCTATACCATAATGACAAAGAATGGGACGGACGAACTGACTGTCAAACTACAGCAGGAAGGCCGGGGAGGGTTGAGGGGGGCGGTAAGAGATCAACCAAAGGACTTGTATGCATGCATATAAGCATAACCAATAGACACAAGACACTGAGGGTAGGGGAGGGTGAAGGAAGGAATACTCTTTGTAATAAAAAAAAAAAAATTAAAAAAAAAAAAAAGAATGGGACGGAAAATAATGGAATGTGAAAAATAATATTCCAGGCAGACTGGTATACTAACCAAAAGAAAGCACTTTCAAGCAAATTTAAGGCAAAATCATGAAATAAGGATTTTTTAAAAAGGGTTACTACATAATAGTAAAAGGAACAATCCATTTATTTATTAAATCTCCAGGAGTCTTTTAGGCCTTGGAGAACAATACAATCTATTAACAAATAAAGAACTAATATAATGTATAATATCAGGTGGAGAAGTGCCATAAAGAAAAATAAAGCTGGGAATTGGGGAGAACGGGCACAGAGTGCTATTTTAATAGAAGAGGGGAGAAGAATTGAGTTGACATTTTATTGACAAACTGAATAAAGTGAGGAAGCAAACTATTGAAAGTATATGGGTAAAAGCTTTCAAGGCAGAGGAAAAGCAACCAACCTTTGGAGAAAGGAATAAACTATGTCTATTCAAGAATAGCAAAAACAACAAGGTGGTTGAAGGGAAAATGGTAGAGATTGGCCAAGAGTCAAGCAGAAGATGAGCTACATAAGCGCAGACTACAGTAAGGGGTCTGAATTGTTTCTTTCCAACAAGATATAACCCTCATGACCAATTATAAATACGCCTATAAATCTGACATTGAGATATAGTACATAAAGCAAAAAAGGGGGGAACAATTTTAATGTACCTCATTAGAAATAACAATTATCAAGCAAAAAATTACTAAATAGAGAGAGCTATTAACAAAACCAACAAGCTTAATTTAACTGCTTCCAAATCACAAAGCCAGTAAATGCAGATAAGAGTTTTGAGAGTAAATTCAGCTGGGAAAGAAGTTAGCTTGCAAAAATATACCGAGAACAATGTAAAGTAAGAGGTACCATCATCAACTTAGAGAAGAACAGGAAAGATTAGATGATTTTTTTTATCAGTGTACCAATGAGTCTTTACTGAAGACATTAGTAATACATTGTTAATTAAATTTAAAGTATCGTAGTCTCAAATTTTCTCTTTAGACTACCTGTTTATACAAAGACAGTTTGTATAAATACAATGGAGGTATCAATAGAATGAAGAAGAAATGTGGGAATTTCTAAGTGGAGGCTTTGCTGAGGACAGAAAGAATGAATTTATAGGGACTTCACTTAGTTATTGCAATAATGCAGGCATAAAGTTACAAGGATTTGAATTAAGATAATCTATCTATAATAATAAAAGCGTAATATGCTAATTAGACCGGACAGCCAAACGACATTCTGGACGTCCTTTTGGACAAAGCCGCGGTGGTGCGGACAGAGGTGGTTAGGGGCGATCAGGCAGGCAGGCAAGCAGTTAGGGGTGATCAGGCAGGCAAGCAGAGTGGTTAGGGGCGATCAGGTAGGCAGGCAGAGTGGTTGGGGCAATCAGGCAGGCAGAGAGGTTAGGGGCGATCAGGCAGGCAGGTGAGTGGTTAGGGGTGAAGCAGGCAGGCAGAGGTGGTTAGGGGTGATCAGGCAGGCAGGCAAGTGGTTAGGGACGATCAGTGCAGGCCAGGCTGAGGGACACCCCTTGCCCCCCCACCTGTGTACTGATTTCATGCACTGGGCCTCTAGTAGTACTATAATGGAATAGAGGGCTACTCTTAGCTACACTTTGAAAGTGGGGAAACAACAACACAGGGCAGAGAAGAATGGCATAAGGAGAGGGAGGTGTCAAGACAACTTAAGGATTTTTAATCAGAGACACAAGGAGAATGTCATTTGTAAATATGAGATAACTGGGAAGGGATCCAATTAAATATGAAAGAAAAATCTCTTGTATTTACAGTGGGACATTCAAGTGTAGGAGTACTATAGGAACACAGGCTGTGGATGTACATTTGGAGTTATCAGCACAGTGACAGCTGAAATCATGTTTGGATTTACCAAAGAAAGGTTTACAGTAATAATTATTGAGCATTTGGGTATCACAGAACCTGAAAAAAAAACTCTTCCTTGAAAAGTGCTTATTTGCATATATACACTACATTTTCCATGACATTTCGGGATATTCACGGACTTACTAATATATTCCTTTGGTTTCAAATGTTAAAACTCTGGTTTAGAAAGAACAGGGTAGATAGAGCCTTGACTGCCATCCAGCGTTAGAAAGAGGAAGTCTTCCAGAAAACAAAAAAGCACTGGGGGAGAGAGAGCCTGAAAAAAGTCAGGGCAATGAATACAACAGCAAGGTCTAAAAAGAGGTGGACAACGAACAAAGTAAAATATAAGAAATGGGAAAGATGAGAACTAAGACATGAGGGGCCAATAACTCTAACTCTGACGTTTTCATAAACATATGACCCACAAGTGAGACAATATGTACCCTCAGCACAATTCCTTTGTCGTTCCTGAGCCAAAAAAACAAGTCAAAGTACAAGCGGTACTTTTAACTTTGCATGTTCCTGGAAGTAAATATATACACTAGTGAAACTGATCCTTTCATTCAACATCACTCGTTCTAAGGATATAGCTTTCAAGATTTTCATTTAGATCTCATATAGAAATAGAAAACAGTAGCAACGTTAAGAAAAAATTTGATTAATAAAAATTATGATGGAGGGGATCAATGGGGGAAAAAACAAAGGGGACATCTATAATACTTTCAACAATAAAGATAAACTTAAAAATATTTTAAAAATAAAAATTATGAAGTCAGAACATGTTCTTACACTGAAAGTACAACTAACTTGCACAAACAATTTAACAAAATAACTACAATTGGGGCTTGAAACAACGGCCTCATAAGAGGCACAAACTCTCAGTTCACAGTTTAACATTCTTTAAAAATTTATATTTTACATTCTTAATATTTCACTGTTTTAACAGCATTTCCTCGATACACAGAAACAGTGTTGTCACTTCTGAAACCTCAGCCATTAGGACCGTTCCTGGAAGTAACACCACCACTTTAAATAGGATCACAGGACAGTCCCCGATGCCAAACCTCTCGGCTGTTCCTAGGAGTCACCACTCTTCTCTGACATTATTGCATTAGGCACAGAAACCAGGTTCCTCCCAGTGTGATGAGAGAAAAGACAATGACGGGAAGCAATGCAACATAATGATTCATAGAGTTTCACCTTTTAATAAGCACACACCTGAGCCCGCGTAAGCAGCCGTAGTTGGGGACAGAGCTCCACGTAGGTGGCGATCAAAAGAAGTGGATGATAAATAAAAGTACCAAGCCACGGGGTCACCCGGAGCACTGACATTCGGGAATGCGGCAGAACGGGAAAACCGTTGTTGACCGTCACCAGCGAACTGCTGGAAAACCCTACGGTCCGGGAGAGCCAAGCAGACTCGGGGTAACTGGGCCGGGAGTCGTGGGGGTGGGACAGGAAGCGCGGGGCCGGACCAGAGGAACCAAAACAACCTGCACGTCTGGAGCCAGCAAAACGCACGGGGGCGGGCGAGGCGAAGGGCACCGCGCAGCCAACAGCCTCCG
>NW_005354120.1:833917-853072 GCF_000412655.1 Myotis brandtii
TGTGGGCACGCGCCCGCCAGCGCCTGGAGCGGCGCCACGAGGGGGCGGGCGAGGGAGTTTGTTTTCTTCTGTTTCTGGGCCTCCATCCCTCGTCAGCTGACCTCAGCCTCGGTGCCCATGTCCTTGAGGGCCCTGGCTGCGCTTTGTCTGGACCTGGGAGCTGGACGCTGGGTTGCTGACCGCCCAGGGGGTGGCGAGCAGCACGAGCCGGCGCCCCTCACGCTGAGCTGTCACCTTACCGGGGCTTGGCCTCCAGACCAAACATCGCTGGGAGACGCCTGCACATATATTAGCTCATTGAAAGTGAGCCTGCGGGGTTAGCATGTACCGCCCCGCAGAAAGCCCCGCGCTTAACACTTCCATGTTCCTAATGCTGACATTCTGTGCACACCAGGTCAGCAAACTAGAGATGGCCCTTAGGGCAACTATGGCCCACTCCCTCTTTTTTTAATCCTCATCCGAGGTTATTTTTCTATTGATTTTTAGGGAGAGTGGAAGAGAGAGGGAAAGACAGAAACACATGGATTGGTTGCCTTCTAGACCAGGGCCCCAGCGGGGAGAAGCCTGCAACCGTACATGCCCTTGACTGAAATCGAACCTGTGACCCTACAGCCCGCAGGCCCACACTCTATCCACTGAGCCAGAACGCTGGTGTGTGTGTGTGTGTGTAACGTCTGTGAGCTAAGAATGGTTTTTACATTTTTCTCAGTGGTTAAAAAAAATAAAAAGAATGTTTTGGGAGATATGGCAATGACATGAAATTCAAATTCGTTGTCCATAAAAAAATAAGTTTGATTAGAACACAGCCATGCCCATGCTTTTATATGTCAAGCAGCTTTCATGTGACAGCACCGAATTTGGGTAGTTACAACAGCGTCCCTTAATCTCTTGAATTGACCTTAAAAATCAGTGGAGGTTAGGAAACATACAAAAGTGTCATTACTAGACTGCAAACTAAAAAGGTTACCATGACTGTTACTCTCTCCCCCTAGACTCACAAGTCTCATGGGTGCTAGCTTTAGCTCCCTGTAAGATTATGTAAAGCCTTTTAGGGAGGAATTGTATGAGCTGCCAAACGTAGTGTTAAACTGACATTACTGTTATTATTACTCGTTATTATTATTTATTATGAGGTGACAGCCAACTTGCTAGGATCTTGGGGCACAAATAGATGGATTGTATACTTCATAATGCCTGGTAAATCCCTGCAGTACATAATCCAGACATGTTGTTTAGCTATACAATAGTTAAAGGATATATGCACAAATTAAACTTTAGAGGCATATGAAAGTACCTTTAGTTTTGGAGAAATGTTTCTCCCTATTATTAAAGGAAAAATTATTCCTTTACCTTGTTATACTTTAGACTTGTTAAAATGATAAGGAAGACTTCATTTAGGACTAGTGGCTGTAGGTGCCAATACTGTAATAGGGAAGACAGTTGAGCCTTGTTAACGTAAAAAAACCATTGAAACCTGTAAAGAATTTTTGTGAGTTTATTTGAGCCAAACTGTCGACATATGCCGGGAAGCAGAACCTCAACGAATTGAGAATGGCAGGGTTACATCCGTATTTATACATGAAATTCATTGGTGACAGATTTAAGGAGGTGGGATTAAGCGAAGCGGGGAAACCTCTGTGATAGGATAAAAAGTAAAGAGATGGACACATACTTAGGTGGGTGCAGGATCAATTAACATGATAATGAAGGAATTTGTAGTATCTGTCCTGGCGCCCAGAACATTTGGTTGTGCCCCAGGGGCTCCAGAAAAAGGGAAGTTACAAGTTACCCAGACATTTCAAGGGTATGTTATCTTAGAGGCAAAAAGGCAAATGGGCTCAGTAAGGATCAAAGTTGATCTTGTCAGTGAAGATACTGGCCTAGGACATAACTGCCCACCATAACTGCTTTTAGTTAAAGTTTAATTTCAGACCATCCTTTGTGGTTACTTTAGGTCTCTGTGTCTGCTAGGCTGCCACGCAGGCGTTCCCTGAGCTTGTCAGGTCAGCGTGTGGCCCCTTTCGTCCACAGCCTCAATCATGAATACAGCAAAGACAGCTAGAGATGTATAGCCAATGAGCAGAGTGAAGGAAGTCAGTGGATGGAAAATAACTAAGAGGGGACATTAAGTGTAGGGGTGATTCTTACTACACAGACCTTACAGAATTCTTGCTGGAGATAGACCAGTGTGATCAGATATTAAGGGTGAGAAATGAGGGATTTGATCAGATACCAAAGATGATAAGATAGCAAGGCGGGAAATTCTCTCTAAACTGACTTAACAGGATTCTTGCTAAAACTGGACTTGGCAGGCCAAAGACAAGACCCAGGCAAGAAGTTTAGAGAAGGTAGGTTTCATTCTGAAGCCTCTTCTCTTGGCTTGTAGGTGGCCACCTGCTGGCCGTGTGCTCACATGACTTCTGCATTATGCGTCACGGCTCAAGAGTACAAATACCAAGAAAGGGAAATTACCCTGGGTGATCCAGGTTGGCTCAGTCTAAATCACATGAGCCATCAAAACAGAGAACTTTCTCAGAATGGAAGCAGTAGAAGCGTGACCGAGGGTAGTCATAGATATTCATGAGTGGTAGGGGTGGTGGGGGACAATTTGACAAGAAATGCAGGGGGCTTACAGAATTAAGAGATGTGTTCTGGCTGATAGCTAGCAAAAAAATAGACACTTTAGCTCTACAGTTACAGGAAGCTAAATTGTGCCAACAACCTACATGACCTTTAAAAGAATTTATTGCACCAGAGCCACCAGATAAAAGCCTAGGCTGACTGATATCTTGACTTTGACCTTGTGAGACCTCTTGCAGAGGAACCAGTTGACCCTATCTGGACTTCTGACCTGCAGAATTGTGACATAATACCTCTGAGCTGTTCCAAGTTACTAAATGTGTGCTGTTTTGTTTCAGCAGCAATAGGAAAATTAATATAATTACCTTCATGTAGTTTGAGGAAATGAAGGCAAGGACTTTGTTTTGATCCTTAGCTCTTAGGCCTGGCATTTAGTAGGTACTCCGTAAATATTTGACGAATACATCTTGATTGAATTAGATTCATTGATTCAACAGTTATATTCTGAGTGCCTATCAAAAAGCATCAAGCAATTTGATAAAAAAATAAAATAGAATTGAAGAATCTTCACAGGATTCATGGCATACATTTAAGTAATTATACTACTAATGTGGAAAGAGTTCTAATAGGGATATGCACCCAATATTGTAAGAACTCAGAGCAGGTATACCCAGCCCAACCTGTGGAGTTAGGAAAACTTACTTGGAGAAGGAATTTCTGAGCTGAGTCTTAAAAGATGAAGTTGTTAGCAAGACAGATGACAGCAGTGGAGGTGGTAAAGGTGTGGAAGAAGAAAAATAGCTTTACAGAGAGAATAGACAAAGGCAATGAGATAAACAATACAGTTACTGAGTACTCACAGGAATGCAAGAAAGGAACTATGATCTTTTCCATGTTGCTGGTCCTGGAAATGTGATATAAGAGTTGGGGGTTAGGGGGAACTGAGGCAGAGCTTGCACTTAATATTCTGGGTAATCAGAGTCATTGTTAGATTTTTAAGACAAAAGAGCACTATGGTCAAATTTATGTTTTAAGTAGATTTTTTTTGGCATCATGAGAGGTCAAGATTTGGAAGAAATGTGCTCTGTTCTTGTTATCTATTTTCCTATTTATTCTATTCTTTCTTCACCCAAGAGTTTGCCTGTATCAACTTTGAAATAGTTTATCCAACTTCCTGCTGGGATATCCCCCCAGGAGCTAAACCAGTTGTATTAGGTAATTTCCTGGGTGAACAAAGAATAGTTTTAATAGAAAATTTCTATCCCAGCTTTTAGCATAAAAGTAACAACACAAAATTAAAATCTTAAAGACACAAATAATCATATTTTATTTAACTTGCTTTTGAATCTGAGTTATATTTTACTTTTTATATAATATTTTTGTAGATAATTTCTTTACTTCATACATATTTGTACACCATGTTATCCAGTTAAAATTTTATTTTATTTTAAAATATGTTTTTATTGATTTTTAGAGAGAGAGGAAGGGAGAGAGATAGAAACATCAATGAGAGAGCTGCCTCCTGCACGCCCCCCACTGGGGATTAAACCTGTAAGCCAGGCATGTGCCCTGACCCGGAATCAAACTGATGATCTTGGTTCCTGGGTCAATGCTCAACCACTGAGCCACACCAGCCAGGCCCCAGTTAAAAATTTAGCAAAATCTTAAAATGCCCTAATATTGAATTTTATTGTCGTTTTCGTATAGACTACTATCAATATTTCTGTTCTTAACTTCAGAGTTAAGACAGGATTGGAGCCCTAGCCTTATTTATCTTTTACTGTTTGTGAGACTTTGAGGAAATAACTTCTGCAAGCCTTTCTTTTTTCATCAGTAAAAGTTCTCAAAATCCAAATTTAATCAGCTAAGGTTATTATGATCTACAGCCAGGGGATGCGGTGCTGTGATTGGACAGCATGGTAAGGCTACCTCAGATTCCTCAACAATGCCCTAGGATGTTGGGTTATTTAGAAAACAGCATCTCCCACCGAATCTGTATTGGCAGAAAGGTTTTGCCCAGAAGAAGGAGAAGAATGCAGAAAAACAAAATAGTTAAGCAACACAGCAAGCAGATAAGATATGAATGAGTCAGTACCTACATGCAAGTACCCTTTTCCTTTAGTGGTTTTACAATCTCTAAGCACTTAAAGATTTGTCAGAGATTAGCACTGGAAAGTACATCACTTGTAAAAAGCATGGGCTTTGAAGCTGGACAGACTTAAATTCCTGTTTTTGCTTTGCCACTTACTTGAGCAACCCTTGAAAAATATATCCTTCTGTTTACAAGTAAATTTGGATCCAGTTTGAGATAGGAAGTAAATTTTTGAAAGGCAGTAATACTTGCTTGTATCATATCATAAAATCTCAAAAGCATGGATTTCAGAGCCATATGAACCAGAGTTATTTTATCTCTCCCAAAATGATGGTGGACGCGTGTTGTAACCTCCTGAGTCTTATTTTTCATATCCAAAAAAAAAAAAAAAATGGGTACAATAATACCAATCTTACAGGATTTTTACAGTGGTGTATATGAGATAATATATGTGAAATGCCTAGTATTTAAAAATATATTTATAGTACACTTTTTATGACTTGATCATTGTAGAAGTCTTTGAATACATATGGTCAATAAAAGAGATGTGGTCCCAGCTCCACTATGAACACAGAGAATATACTCAGTAAATTTTGTTAATATTATTAGCATATCAATACCAATTCAATGGGGGCTGAAAAGAAGTACATAGTGTTCTAGGGATGTTATTTGAAGTAAGAGGCTAGCCTGAAGCAATGAAATAGGATGCTAAGTTCTGTTGGGTACAAGTTATATTTTTGAGCATTGGCTATGTGCAAAACAGTGCGCTAGGTGCAGTTCACGCCTTCAAAGTGTTGATGTAGCCCAGCCAGTGTGGGTTAGTGGTCATCGGTTCCCTGTCAGGGCACATGCCTGGGTTTTGGGCTTGATCCCCAGTAGGGGGCATGCAGGAGGCAGCCAATTGATGTTTCTCTCTATATATACCTCTTTCTTAAGGGGTGGCAGGAGGTTGGGGGAGTGGGAGAATTCCGGGAGTTTGACTGTGTTGAATATTCAAACATAATATTGTTTTAATATTGAGATCATGTTTCATTTATTTTAATTTTGGGGAAAAAAGGGAAGAAAGAATACAAAAATCAAGTAAATTAGTCTTTTTTTAAAAAATTTATCTTTATTGTTGAAAGTATTACAGATGTCCCCTTTGGGTCTTTTTCCTCATTCACCCCCTTCACCCCATACCAATCCTTCACCACACTATTGCCTGTGTCCATGGTAAGATAGTCTTACTGTAAGTATTCTCTTGAAATAACTTTAAAGTACAAACAACATTAAGTTTTTGAAGCATTAGTGAATCAAGCAGAAAGTCTATATGTTTCTTAGTTACACAACTCAGAAATAATTAGGCATAAATTTTCATGATTTCATGTCATTTCAAAAACAGAACCCAGATTACTTTTCTATAGCATCTTTAAAGAACTGTGTCTTCACTTTCCCTTCCAGAAGGAAAAATGTTAGAGGTGCAATATCAGAGAAGAGACTTGATCAAAATGGAAAGAAAAAGGAGGTTGGAAGAAGGGATATTTGGTTTCAAAAATTTAACGTGAGAAAATACCCAAGTTAAGAAATGCAGCTACGCGCATCTCAACACAAAGGCTGAGATGACACAAAGCAAAGACTCCCAGGGCCTGCACAGGAGGGGATGTGCTGGGAGGGAACATGCGCGGTGTTTTCAAGGAAGATGAATGGAGATACAATTGATAGTGCTCAGAGCTTAGCTCTTTGGCCATAACTTTACTGCCATCATTTAATAATGGGCAGACCATAAAGAATTTATGTAGTCAATTGTACAGGGACCTGCTTCCTGCATTTAGAATCCTTTGTGTTACTGAGAGGAAAGATGAAGACAACCAAGGTTGCCTCCTGGAGAGGCGTCCCTACTCCTTCCTTGTGCACTGCAGCACAACGCATTGCAGTGCTGCAGGGCAGTCGGCTCAGGGGGGCGAGACCCTTCTACAGCCACAGACTGTAAGGTTCTAAGATGGGTTGTGGAGTCAACACATATCCTATTCTGGCCAAAGAGGTGTATGGACAGGTCTGCTGGAGGGCTTCCAGAAATGTTTTTCTCCCTGATAAAAAGAGGCACTAGGGCAGCGGTTCTCAACCTGTGGGTCGCGACCCCTTTGGCAGTCGAACGACCCTTTCACAGGGGTCGCCTGAGACCATCCTGCGTATCAGATATTTACATGACGATTCATCACAGTAGCAACATTACAGTTGCGAAGTAGCAACGAAAATAATTTTATGGTTGGGTCACAACATGAGGAACTGTATTTAAAGGGCCAGAATCCCTGATAAAAAGAGGCACTAGGGCAGCGGTTCTCAACCTGTGGGTCGCGACCCCTTTGGCAGTCGAACGACCCTTTCACCACAGGGGTCTGAGACCATCCTGCGTATCAGATATTTACATGACGATTCATCACAGTAGCAACATTACAGTTGCGAAGTAGCAACGAAAAAAATTTTATGGTTGGGTCACAACATGAGGAACTGTATTTAAAGGGCCAGAAGGTTGAGAACCACCGCCCTAGGGGGATACAGTCCCTTTTTGGGTCTCTCCATAAACTGGTGTGAGAATCTGAAAACTGAAGCAAGTGCTGTCATTTTGTAGCCATGAGAGACAGGGAAGCTAGACCAAAGCTTCACCATCACTCAGTGCTCAGAAGTAACCTACCCTAGTTAAAACCGCTATTCACACTCTGAACAAGGCATCAGATTTTGATTAACAAAATCCTTTGCGGCTTGGCCTCTCCTGGAGAAGACAGTTTATTTTTGAAGGTCAGGTGAGATGTTGAGTAACCAGACCCTGCAAAAGATCCAAGAGGTCTGTAGTCACTGATATAATAAGACAAAGCAATTATTGGCCTACTTAGCCAGAAGGAAATGTGAGGTTTCTTTGAAGGCTTGAGATGTGCACCTCAGAATTGAAATCTTTCATGACTGTGGCAGTTTTTTTGTAAGAGTTTACTTGAGTCAAACTGATGACATATGCCTGGAACAAGATCTCAAAAGCGCTTGATGACTGTGCTATTTATTTGAGTTCTTCAAACATTTAAAACATGAATTAGGTCACCACAAGTCCCATTTTGACTTCAGCATTCAAAACCAATATATCCCTATGACCAGTCTCCCTTGTGGCCCATGACTGGCATTTTCAAATTTTATCATATAAATAAGCAAAAATCTTCTATCTTTAAGAACCCTCATTTGATCCTATATTCCACCAACTATTGCCCTCTTCCTCTACCCACACCTTTGCAGTCAATGGACAGTTTTCAAACCTTAGCTTGTGTGTCCTCTTGGCAACATCTGACACTGTTGACCTTTCCATTCTTGAAATCCCTTTATTCTTTGGATTCCTCAACAGTTCTTCTCCTGGTTATTTTCTGTCCCATCTCCCCCCAGTTCCAAATACACCTGCTTAACCATTAAGTGCTTGCCGTTCTTCACATAAAAGCTGGCAGCATATTGCTAGGAAAGAGAGGAGGTAAGATCACGGGGAGTAGGAATTATTTAATAAAGTGTGCTTTCTTTAGTAAAGCTGTCCAATAATACTTTCTGTAATTGAACACTTGAGATGTGACTAATGGAATTGTTAAGTTGATTTAGTTAGAATTAATTGATATGGCCACAGATGTCAAATGTCTACCATATTGAACAAGGCAGTGTAAGTCTTGTACACAAAGTGTGGTCCATGGATCAGCAGCTTATGTGTCACCTGGGTGCCAGTTAGAATCTCAGGCCCCTACACAGACCTACTGAATCAGAATCTCCAGGTGATTCAGAACCATAACTTTGAGAAACATTGCTCTAGAAGGTTATTTTTAAAACACTACAATGACAAACACATGTGTGTGGCCTAGTACAGCTTCTGGATATTATTATACCATGAAAAAGGTTCTGTCTATGGATTTTCATGTCAGGAAGTCCCTCTGGATATTGAAGTACTTGATATCTCTCATTTCAGAAAGCAGTTGAGTTTAATCTATTGATCTGAGTTACATCTTATTCTTCAGTCTAGCATGTGATATGTCATGTGTTAGTTAAACAACCTGTTCTTTTTCTGTGTTCTGAAGAAACATTATCTTCCTTTCATAAACGAGTAGTATAAAGCAGAGCAATAATAATAATAATAATAATAAATAAATAAATAAATTAAACCACATTACACCATAACCTCCAAAGATGTAACCTACTTTTTAGGTACTGAAATCAGATTGGTATTCTAAGGCCCAAAAGATGATTTATACAAAGCACTTAGAGATCTGAAGCTAAAAGAAAGATTGTAGGAAAAGTTTATGTTGAATAAAATATTTCCTAACTATTGATTGAATGTCTCTATGCTCTGAAATGCTTCTGTACTGTTAGGAGACAAATTACCTAAAACACAAGACTCTTGAAATATGGTAAAGCCTCCATTGTTGTGACCTGGGAGATGGTCAGATG
Organism: Myotis brandtii; assembly: GCF_000412655.1. Lineage (NCBI taxonomy): Eukaryota > Metazoa > Chordata > Mammalia > Chiroptera > Vespertilionidae > Myotis > Myotis brandtii. Next base: position 843,033 of record NW_005354120.1, read on the forward strand.
GTCACCTCTGGTGGCAGAGCAGGTCCCAGAAAACTTGTAAAAAATAAAGGTAAATATGAAAACTATCTTAGGCTAATCACCAATGTTAATTTCTTATTCTAACATTTTGTGGGGCTAGGGCAGAGAACTATATTGAAAGAATAATTTTAATTTGCTAGGATTTCAGAAAATAGTTTTACTTAAACATTAAGGCCCATTCCAAAAATAAGATTCCAGATATTGCAGAGAAGAAGATGGGAAATTAAGCCGTAGATTGTTAAAGGATCACCAGAAATGATCTCAGGTTCACCATGTGTTCATCATGGTGCAGTGGACATGAGGGCTTGGAACAGGGATGTGGTTTTCACCTCTATCTGCTCCCTACATAGCCCTTGCGGCCTATGGTAGTTTTCTAAACTCTGAATTGTGATGGCTTTATTTCTTCAATAAGAGGGTTGTACTATTCTAGACTAGTTGACTTCTAACTCTCATATTAAGGTTTTGTTATTTCTCTTTAAAATCTGGCCATTGCTTATGGGAAAAAAACCTGAATTCTGACTATAGTGGGAAAAATATGGAATACATGCATTCTTCTAACTGTGCTGTAAATATAAATACATACAATTCAGTACTTTGAAATCCTTACATAATCAATGTGAACATTTAATTTGTGTGCTGGCCATAGTTCCAAATTATAACTGAATTTCATTTTTATGCTCCTCTCTTGGTCATTTCTATCTCATTGCCTAGTTTAGTCCTTGATCAGACAAGCCATCTCTAAATATTGCCAGATTTTAATGGGAACATGCTTTATTCCGCTGATTCCAGGAACATGTTTATATCTGTAAAATGAATCCTGCCAGAAAATATGCCCAAATCCAGAATATAACCTAGATTTTTTATTTTTGAATTAATATAAGATTATATATATTATATATAGCATCCCCCAAAATGTATACACACTTTGAATAATTATATTATATATAGATTATATTATATTTTCCCCAAAAATGTATGCACACTTTAAATAATTATACATTCCACTGGGTTAAATCTGAAAAAAAAAATCAATTGAGCTATCACTATTAAGGTGCGTATGTATATTTTTGGGACACCCTGTGTGTGTGTGTGTGTGTGTGTGTGTGTGTGTGTACGAACTTGCTTTTGATAGTAATAATTAGAAATTGCATCTTCTATTGAGAGTTTTCCTTGAAATATGGCTCCATTAGGTTTTGATTCTGTTTTATATCTCTGTGGCTACAAGCACTATCAGACATTTCTATAGCAAGTAATTCAAATGGGGATGATTCTCATTCTTTTCCAAAGCAGATGGAAATATTATCAGTTGTTACCTTAATGCAGGCCATAATGAGCTTGCTGTACAGGTGAAGGAGTCGTGGTCCTTTGGAATTCCTGTAGCTGAACAATAAAATGATTGGGGCCTGGGTTTGCCTGTAACTTCTGAAGATATGTTGCTTTCCTACCCTTTATGTATACTAAACACAATACTTCCTTAAAAGTATGCTAGAGTTCTTAGCCCAGCTAAAGATGATTATGAAGTTAGTGCAGGAAGTGAGAAGGTTGATGTAAGAAAATGAAAGATTTTGAGAAAAATGAAATGAATGCTCTTACTGAAGTGACATCACCAGAGGGTCAAGCTTCGAAAGATCCATATCTCCACATGGCAGTTAATGAAGGAAGACAGTCTTTGGAAATTGAAAGGCAAAGATAGAAATATTTTTAGTTTATTGCCGAGAATATGAAAGTCTCACAGAAAGTACTTCTCCAGGTCATTCTTATTTTGAATGTGAAACATTTGGGGTAAAACATACAAATGTGATAAAAACAAAACAAAACAGCAGCATTTGAAAGAAAACAACCTGTAATTTTTTCACACTAATAGGAAAAATTCTTCCAGATAAGTCTTTGATAGAGAAAATGCAAGTTGTTACTTATAGAAATAATGTTGGAACTGTTTAACCACAAGCTATAGAAATAAACATCCGTTTGTGGTCCAGTTTATCTGGTCCTCCATCTTGACTGTTTAACTTCAGAAACCTCTGTCCACAGCTTGCACTATTCTCCAGTTCATCATTCGTCTCAGATCTCTCTTGATTGTTGTCGGTAGCGGAGCCTTGATTATAGCAAACTGCTCTTATTGCCTGCCCTGGTGTGGATCACCAACAAATGACCGGGGTGCCTTGAGCCCTCCACCAGAAGCAAATCATAAGAGGAAAAGAACAGGTAAGTAGTTTGGGTAGTAATTTGTTTCTTCATAGAAAACAGATCTAGAAATTTCAGTACTTGTTTTTTTGTGTGTTTTTTAAAAATATTTTAAATTGATTTTTAGAGAGAGAGGAAGGCAGAGAGAGAGAGGGAGAGAGAGCGAGCAACATTGGTGCGAGAGTGTAACATGGATAGGCTGCTTCTTGCACGCCTCCAGCTAGGGACTGAGCCCACAACCCGGGCATGCTCCGACCAGAAATCCAGGAATCGAACCAGTAACCTTTCGGTGCATGGAATGACACCCAAGCAGCTGAGCCACACTGGCCAGAGCTTAGTACTTGGTTTTAATGGGCAAAGAAATTACAGGCTATTGAAGAATAATGTTGGGGCTGTGGTGGTCATAAGGGTAAGATTCAACTTCTCCCTTTCCTGTGAATTTACCACTACACATTTAAAAATCCATAAGACCATTCGGAGAAGCAACTATAAAAGAAAGGGATCTGATGTTTGTGAAAGATCTTTGTGCACATTAGAGGGGAGAAGTAGCATTGACATTTTGATGACCTATGTCAGTGAATCTGTATGTTCTTTGTAGATACAATCTAACATACTTCTCACAACATTCTTGGGAAATAGATCGTCCTATTTTCATATTTACAGCTGAAGAGACAACTTTATAGTTAAATATTTGTTCCAGGATTAGCCAGCTAGTAAGAGGCAGTGCAACCTGTTTCTCAAAGTGTATCCATTCGAAGTGTAGAACTGATAAATAGAGTAATTTACATTTTCAATGCTTTAAAACAATTTCAAACTTAAATCTTGTCTGCTTAGACTTGAGGACTGCCAAAATGTTAAAACTGAGTGAGTATCTTACTTGTTGTATAAGTACTATATATTTTACATATGTGTGCTTTGTTAAAATGTATCTTTCAGCACATAAAATTTAGGTTGTTATGCAAGTTATAAATTGTGTTTTTCAGCTACAATAAATCCTTATTTGAGGGTATTAAATCTGCAAGTTCCAATATAATTTTTCACAAACAAAGCCAAGTTATTCTAAGACGATTGTAGCAGAAGAAAAATATTAAGATATTTAGATGTTCACTGTGGAATAACTTCTTCCAGGTACAAATGCTCAAATTCTGCTCCGGCCAGGTGGGCAGGAGATACATGAGGAAAATGGACACAGACACTTTCTGAGGGGAAAGTCTGCTGTGCTGATGCCTGGGTCTCATACTGTCTAATCAAAGGTCTGAAAAGTATTTTTTAATTGTCAGATATTTATTAAATGCTTATTGATGCAACAGCAATTTTATGTAACATAACTGTGTATCTACCCCTATGTAGAGTAAGGAGAAAGAGGTAAATAATGTCTTTTTGCTTTGATTATTTCACCTTAAGAATCATCACTTTTTAAAATTTATCTTTATTGTTGAAAGCATTACAGATGTTCCCCCTTTCTCCCCACTGACACCCTCTACCCCTTCCCCACCCTGTCCCCAAGAATCATAACTTTTATATGGCTTTAAAAAAATATTTTATTGATTTTTTTTTTTTTTTACAGAGAGGAAGGGAGAAGGATAGAGAGTTGGAAACATCGATGAGAGAGAAACATCCATCAGCTGCCTCCTGCACACTCCCCACTGGGGATGTGCCCGCAACCAAGGTACATGCCCTTGACCGGAATCGAACCTGGGACCCTTGAGTCCGCAGGCCGATGCTCTATCCACTGAGCAAAACCGGTTAGGGCTATATGGCTTTTTATTTCGGTTATAAAGCTGTCTCAAACACACTAACTCATTTAGTTTTCCAGTAGCCCTTTAAAGTAAGCAGTATGGCCATTCCCATTTCATGGCTAGAGCTCCATGCACATTCCCGCAGCAGCTAACCCGCAGGGTTGGCACTTACTTGCAGGACGGTGGATTGCCAGCACTCTTCCTCTACACAGTCACTACCCCTTATGCATCTGTACCCGGAAAACTCAAATAAAAACTCAATAGAACCTACTCTCAAACCCAAACTTTTTACCAAAATGTTAACACATCAGTCTAGGAAAAGATTCAGGGTTAGGAAGAAGAAAAGAATGTCGGTAATATATATTCCTGCTCAAAAATTATTCACAGAAAATATTTTTAAATGTCGTCTGATACATCTTCTTACAAGAATTACACATGATTGAGACTTTCTTCTCTACACAGACTGGGCTTTCTGACAATAGGAGGGATGGCCTTTATAGATCTGATATGCACTGTGGATATACTGACCTGGCCTTTATTTTAAAAAATTTTATTTTGTCCATTATGAATTTTTTGCATTGATTTTGATTTCTAAAAGATATTGCATTAAAATAGTATTCATTGTGATGACTGAGTTTTTGGCCCTTCCTTAAATTTCATGCTAGAGCTAACATGTCTCAGGCTGATCCCGGCTTTGATACTTGAGCCTAGGCGTACAGTGGGGCCTTGACTTACGAGTGTCCCGACTAACGAGTTTTTCGAGATACAAGCCATCTCTCGGCCGATTTTTTGCTTTGAGTTGCGAGCTAAAATTCGGGTTATGAGCCAGCTTCAGATACCCCACCGCTAGTTGGCGCAGCGAACGTCACAGTGAACACCACAACATCAGCCCAGCATCACGTGTCTCACTCGTTCACTTTTTGATTTGACATACGAGTAATTTGAGTTACGAGCTCCGTCACGGAACGAATTAAACTCGTAAGTCAAGGCCCCACTGTATAGGTTTCACTAATACCTGAGTGTACAGCCAAATTTTATATTAAAAAAACACTTATTTTCATAATTTTGTCCCATTCAACTCTGTTTATTCAATACGTTTGGATAATCAAGCGGAGCCTCTGACAGTATTTATTGGATACACAGTTTTAGGTTTGTAAATAATTGGCTAGGATTGCAAAACACAATACTATTAATGTGCAGTTGCTGTAAAGTTTCAATGTGTTCATTATACTTTTGTAAAACTTCTCATTTAAGGGTTTGTGGTCTTCTAAGCATTTTGTGGTGAAACATGGATTCAATCAATGCAACCACCCCATCAGACATCTCAAAGGCACACCTCAGGATGATTCTGATAATACTCTACGGCATGGTTTTGCTTGGAGGTACTATTGGAACAGTATTGATGTCACGTTTGATGTTCAAAAAGAAGAGCCGATCAGTGATCGCCACTATTGTTCTTAATATCATAGTGCTACACTCAGTCCTCTTGGTCAGCCTTCCATTCCGCCTCAGCTATTATGTATTAAATGTCTGGGAGCTTGGATCCTTTACCTGCCGATTGGTTAGCAGCATAGTATACTGTCATATGTACCTCACCTTTGTTTTCTATGTGGCCATTGTCATACTCCGATTGCTCATCTATTTTAAGAAACTCCAAATGCAAGAGTTACAAAAGTACCATGCGGTAGTTTTAAGCATTTTTATTTGGATGGTGGGTAGCCTAATTTTTCTGCCAATATTTTTTTTACTATATGGCATAGATCCAAGTTACTCAGGATACCGATGCTTTGAGTTCTACAAAGATCTCAACCGCAGGAAAGTCATTATGGTGAACTATTCTATGATTGTCATTATGATCACAGTGGTCATGACCCTCTTTCTGATACAGGTGGGTGTCATTGTTCAACTGATAAAGGCTCTTAGGCCTGGTATGTGGACCCATCAAGAGTTCAGAGCTCAAATCAAGAGCTTCTTTTTCCTTATAGTAATAGTTGTCTGTTTTGTACCCCACCATGCATTCCGGGTACACTTTATTCGAAATTATTCAGGCACAGAAAATTCTGAGCTAGTTCTTTATAATGAAATTTTTATTGCTTTAACTACTTTCTGTTGCCTGGATATGCTGTGTTTCATAGGTGGAGTTATTCATTAAACAATGTTATGTCACTTGCTTTGTAATCAGTTTTCTATCATTGTAACAAAATAGTTTCAATTAAATGGATTCTACTATGATTTCAAATTTTCTGCTCTTAGTCATCACCAAATTATTTTTCCATGAAAAACTGTGAGAATTGATTATTTCCTTCTTCTCAAGAGAACCTTTGTCTGTTCTGTTAACTATATAACATAGTTCAATGTCCTTAGCTCTATACATCCCTTTGAGACTTAACCCCTACCTCTTTTTTCATGCACTATTTATTTCTGCTAAGCACAGCTACTGGCTTTCCCTATACACCATCCAGGCTGTTTGCCTTTTTACATTTACTCTCACGGAGCTTTAATCTTACCATCTTCTTTGCCTCCATCTCCAAACTATCTATTCTTTGGGGCCCATAGAACCTCAAGATAGTGACTCTATAGAAACGTTAACTCATTCAATTCATGTTTATGGAAATGACTGATAGTTAATGAATCTACTGCTGCTGGCTGTGATATTTGGAGGAAAAGAATAGCTCTGATAGTCAAGAGATTTAGAGGAAACCCTTTCAGAATTGAAGGGAAATTGATGTACTTTGATTCTTACTAAGACATAGTAGGTATCAGAAAGCTGAGAATGCCTTCCAGACATGGATCCATTAAGCAAGAAAAGAAAATGTAAAAGGTGGAAGACATCTGGATGTAGTCTAAACATACTCGAAGACTGTATTAGAGCCCAAAACCTTGAGACTGTGGGACTGTTATTAACCTGTTCAAGTTACCCTACATGACCAAGTAGTGTTACATAATTAAAAATCAACACTGGTGCCCTGGCTGGGTGGCTCAATTGGTTGGAGCATCTTTCCATGCACCAAAAGGTTGCAGGTTCGATTCCCTATCAGGCCACATACCTAGGTTGTGGGCTTGGTCCCCAGAAGGGGAGCATATGGGAAGCAACCAATTGATGTTTTGCTCTTACACTGATGTTTCTCTCTCCCTTCCTCTCTTTCTAAAATATCAATAAAAACATATCCTCAGGTGAAGATTAAAAGAAAATCAATACTGGTATCAGTTAAATGAAACAAAAACAACCAAGACAACCAACTTGGATTCCAGTTATGATATAAAAATCGACATGCTCTTTTGCTTTGCTTATAATGATGCTGCCTTCAAGACTAAATTCAATGAATCAAATAACCAAACAATGCCCTTACTGATTTACAAGGCAGCATAGTTAATACAAGAGTTTGGAGTCATCTGGAGATCTTTGATTCAAAACTGGTTAGTAACTATGAAATCTTGGGTGAAGTATTTATATTAGTGGCAAAATAGCACCAGATGTGCTGAGCTATGGGTATCTTTTGCTAATGGGCCACTGGTTGGGTTTGGCCCTTGGGAGTTACCGGTAGGAGATTCCATCCTCAGGGAGGAGTGAGGTTGCAGGATTTATTCTCTGTTCCTCCCCTACTGCGTCACCACAGTTCCAGCATGGCCTGCAGCCCTTCCGGCTACAGCACTTGCCAGGTGGCCTCTGGGTTCCATTATGGACTTTTCTCCCTTTGTGACTTCAGGCCTAGATGCACTGTCGCTAGTCTCACTCCCTTCTCAGAGTGCTGGTGGCCTCAGCAACTCTCCTGGACGCAGTGCTTATCACAGCTCAATTCCTCTGGGAGTTAAGCTCCTCCCTGAGTTTGACTCCTCTTTTCCCCTCTCACTGTGGGGCTGGTAGCTACTCCTACCACCTCTGAGGGGTGTGTTTGCTGCCATGACCATCATCGAACAACGACCTGCCCCGCTGCCCAGCATAGGCTGCATTCCTTGATTGGGGAAGTGTTTCCCACCTTAGATACTGTTCAGACTCAGGAACATAATACAAAGGCCTTTATTTGAAGGAAGCAGAATTGATCACCATGAACCATTACATTTTCGTTCTCCTTCTCTTCTCCCAACTACTTTTAGGCCTATTCTGCTAGGCCTTATCTTCCCACTCCAGATGGTATATTCCACTCCTAGAAATATCTTCCAAGCTGGAACTATAATCTGGTTCTTTGGGGAACTCCACGTGGGGATAACTGACTTGAATCAAATCTTAAATACATTTCTGGGAAATGTTAAATTTTGACTGCATAAGAGAATATTTATTTGTTTATTTATTGTCACTGTGCTATCACAGATCAGAAAACTTGGAAAATAATTTAGGGAGGCAGAAAAGTTGGTTATGGATTGAGGGGACTGTATCAGATACTAATGAAAATAATGTCACGCTGGCCTCTTTAGGGGCCACCGTAGAGGGGGTAGTGGTGGCAGCAACTACAGTACTTGAGTTCTGGCTAAGAAAGAATTCAGATCCAAGACTCCAATGATAAGAGAAAGTTGATTTAGAAAGTCACAGAAGTAGAAAAGATGAGCCAGCCGGGCTGTGTGGGCTCAGGAAATAAGTTACAGGGGCAAAAGAGCCCTTGGAGCTTAGGAGAAAGGCAAAGGTAACATGCGTGGGGGAAAACAGAGGGAGGAGGGGAAGGCACAGGCACAGCACACTCGATGAGACTGGGCTGGGGAGAGAAGAGGGGAGGCGTGGGTGTGCTCCATAGGGGGAGAGCCCATGCTGGGCCCTGCATCTTAAGGTTTTTGTCTGTTTTCCAAAGGTGGGAATTCTAGGGGAGCTCTTAGGGGAGGATCTTAATAGAATATTTAGCAGCTTTATGCTGATGCACCAAAATGAGATTTATTCCCCTGCCTTCATTCATCCTTGGGTGTGGTTGGCACAAATGGCACTAATTGATTTCTGTTATCCATCTCCCTGAGTAGGGTGATTTAAGCTCTTTACCCTCTGGTTAGATAAGTAGCTCTGAGAAGTGTAAACTATTTACTCCTAAGTGTCCTTGGTTAGGGAAGATAGGATTTTGCGATTCACTAGATGGCTGTAAACTGCTTGGCTGTTTAACTATCTGTCTCTGTTACCCTATTTTACTTGTCCTGGCTTACTAACCTGTCTCAGCAGGGTTTGTATTAGAGAAGAGGAGAGAGAACCCTGCTCTGTGCCCAGACTAATCTTGGAGGGAGTATTCCTCTCCGTGTAGTTGACGTGGGACAACACTGGGACTCGTGTTGGATTTCCAGGAGGATCTAGGCACAGGCCTGCAACTCTAAAGCCACAGAAGCTTGTGTATTGGAGCCTTTGAGGCTCTGCTGAGAATGGGTCTGAGACTGAGAAGAAAAGAATTATCTTGATTGATCATGATGTCTGCTTGGAAGTGGGAAGGTGAGGGGTGGCTCCCTTGCCACACATTGATCAGCTTTGCCCTATGCCACGCTGTCAGGCTGCATTGTCAGGCTTCTAGGAAGTCCTTCCACCCCTGAACGGACCCCTTAAAGCTGGGAAAGACTTAGGTGCAGGACCCCTTGGGAAGCTGTGAGTCCCAGAGCTTTAAGTATCTTATAAGCAGGGATGTGTCATGTTGGAACTGTGGTGAAGGGTGACTGGCCAGAGGAAAGACAACGCTGAGCCCCATTGGAGGGAATTAGTCCTCCAAATGGGCAAGGGTGGGAGGGCTTCTGAGGCTCGGTGGCAGGATGTGGTCAGAGGTGTTTGATTTCAGAGCGAGCGCTTCTCAGAAGTGTAAATAGCCACCACAGGGACTTTTTGAGCAGCCACTTACACATTATTATGTATAAAATTCAAAGGGTGCAGACAGTAAATAATGTCATGAGTTGTTTTTATAAATATATGCAAAGGAACAATTCACATAAAAGCTATAGGCAGAATATATTAAAACGGAGAGTTTTGATTTAGATTTTACTGAAGCAATTAAATGATAGTAACAAGAGAGAAAAGTCTCAGAGCTCTTATAAATTTTGGCATTTAGGAATTTGCCTTTTTAAAACTAGGACCCAAGAACATCTTGTTAGAAAATGTCAATTCAGTGTTGTACTAGTTGAGAACAATATATATATATATATATT
>NW_005354120.1:853117-856830 GCF_000412655.1 Myotis brandtii
TCAGCTGCCTCCTGCACACTCCCTACTGGGGATGTGCACGAAACCCAGGTACATGCCCTTGACCGGAATCGAACCTGGGACCCTTTAGTCCGCAGGCCGACACTCTACCCACTGAGCCAAACCAGTTAGGGCGAGACAACTTATATTTTTTAAAATTCTGTAGCCATCATCAGATCCTGCCTCAGAAGGAAACAACCAAAGAAAGCAGGGAGCGAGAAGCAAACATACGTGCCAACCGTGGAACATACTCTCTGTGAGGCACTTTCCATCACTTATATCATTAATCTCACAAACATGCTATTACAACCCCCATTTTAAGATAGAAAAATTAGGGTTGAAAAGGTTATATAATTTGTTCTATGTTAGTCTAAGGGTAGAGGGAATGTCATGGTTTAAACCTAAATTGTTAGACTCCAAAGTCTATGCACTTTCACATCAAAAAGGGGGGAGAAAGTACCCTTTGGGGCATTAAGCTATCTAGTAAAGGCACGAGGGTAGTATTAAGATGTTTCTGTAAAGATGGCTATTATGATGGGGGGAAAAGTTGTCTGAAAAAATACCCATTAGCTCAGGAAAAAAAGCAATGCTCAGAAAAGAAGTGAAATGTCATGTTAAAGTAGCAAGGAAAGCCAGATTAAATGAGAATTAATCTTCCTAGTTAAAATAGTTGAAAGTAGCTGAGAAAGAACCCATGGACAATAAAAGAAAATCTACTGTAAAAATACTGAGGAGAGTGAATTTAAAAATATTTACTGCTTTTTCTGATTCCAAAATAAATGTAATTGCATAAAGTATGGAAAATATAGAAAAAGTAAGAAAATAAAATAAAGATTACAAGTAATTTCACCATCCAAGGATAAGTAGTAAGATCTTTTCAATGCAGCCATCATATTCATCTGTAACAATTAATCATCTTTAATATAATCTCCTCTATTTGGGTCATTTATGTTGCTTTCAATTTTATTCTAATAGATAATGTTGTTCAGACATTAACAAGTATTCATTTAGAATTAATATATTATAATTATACAAGTAATAGTTGATAATTTTCAGTATCAGTAACCAAATATTGCAGTATAATTAATAGCTTATTGAATCTACTTTTTGTCATCACTCTAGATAAAAACCACTGTAATCGAATATCTGTAATTTGATATCTTTATATGTATTCAAATGCACAAAACATTTATATTTTATAATAATTGTATTTAAAAAGGCAAGTTGCATTCTTCAAAGAATTTTTATTTCATCTACATTTAAAAAATTGATGGCATAAAGTTGTTATAATATTCCATTCCTGTCATTTTAATTGCTGTGAAGTCACTAGTGATGTCTCATCTTTTATTTGTGATGCTGGTAATTTTTGTTTACCCTACTTTTCTTGATCACTATAGCTCTGAATTTAATAATCTCGCTGATCTTTACAAAATACAACTTTTGATATTGTCAATATCACCTTATTTTCTGTTTTCTATTTACTTGGTTTTTATTCTAACCTTTTTCATTTTCTTTCTTCACCTTACTTAAATATGTTATTTCTTTTAGTTCTTAAGTTGTAACTTAGATCATTATGTATTTTAAAACCTGTCTTATTGTAATATGTCTTTAATATTATACTTTCCCTTTAACCACTGAATTACCAATATCCAACAAAGTTTTATATGTTGTGTTTTAATTATCAGTCAATTTGAAGTATTTTCTAATTTCCCTTTTGGTTTCTTATTTGACTCACTGGTTATTTAGTAGAGTGTTGCTTAACTATCGGGTGCTCAAAAACTTACCAAATATTTTATTGTTATTGATTTCTAGTTTATTCCTATTGTGATTAGAGAAAATATGCTGAAAGATTCCAATTTTTGAAATTTATTATGATTTTTTAAATTACCTACTATATGGTTCATTGTGGAAAATATTCCAAGTGCACTTGAAGAGATGGTGTATTCTGCAATTGTCAGTACATGTCAATTTGGTCAATTTGATTAATAAGGTTGTTTACATCTTTAATAATCTACTGATTTGTGTGTACTTATTCTATCAGTTATTTGGAAAGTGATGTTAGAATCTCCAATTATGATTATGGATATGCCTTTCTTTCATTTAATTCAGGCAATATTTTTTACTCCATGTATTTGAAGCTCTGTTGTTTATTAGATACATTTTAAAATATTTGTCTTCCTGATGAAACTATTTGTCATCAGGAAATGTCTATCTGAAAATATTCTTGTATTGAAGTCACTTTGTCTGATATTAATATAATCATGTCAACTTTTTATGCTTATAATGTTTACATTATATCTTTTCCATTGTTGACTTTCAACTCACCTGTACCTTTATGTTATAAAGCTTATCTTTTTACTAAATGCTACACATTATGGGGTTTTCTAATTTTGCATTTTGAGTCCTGGAAAGAGAGTTAATTGCCTACTAGAACAATTAAATAGCAATGTTTAAAACAATACAACAGAACTCAGAGTCTTTACAAGGCTGACTAACACTTACTAGATTTGCAAAGAAAAAGAAACTTATGACCTTTGCTCAAGAAGAAAAGAGCATTAATAGAAATTATCTCTGAGTGGGACCAATTGTTAAAATTTAGCAAAGATTTCAAAGCAGCTGTAAAAAATAATATGTTCAAAGAAAAGAAAAGGTATTTTAAAATTAATGAAAATATGATGTCAATGAATGTTTCAGATAGGAAATCTCAACAGAGAAATGCAAACTATTAAAAATGGGTATTGTAAAGTTGAAAGACAAAATAACAAAGAAGTATTCATTAGATGGACTCAACACATGAGAAATGGCAAAAAAAAAAAAAAAAAAAAAAAAAAAAAAAAAAAAGGAACTGGGTTGGCTCAGTGGATAAAGCCTCAGCCTGCAGACTGAAGGGTCCCAGGTTCAATTCCAGCCAGGGGCACATGCCCAGGTTGCAGGCTCCATCCCCAGTAGGGGGCGCGCAGGAGGCAGCCAATCAATGATTCCCTCTCATCATCAGTGTTTCTATCTCTCCCTCTCCCTTTTTCTTTAAAATCAATAAAAATATATTTTAAAAAAAGATTCAGTAAATTTGAAAAAAGATAAGTTCTTCTTCTCTGGGGCTTCAGATATATTTAGAGGTCCAGTGAATATACAAATGAGATAATTAGGTGCTAATAAATCTATGACCCAAGAAAATAATTAAATACTATAGATAGTGCTCTACTGGGGAGGGGGAGAGAAGGCAGGTCAATATAGGAAAGAACACTTTTAACAAATCTTGAAAGATAATGTCAATTATATGCAAGCAGCATAACAAACTATTAGACCCATTCGGGAGTAATATCTTTCCTGGGCTATTTGGCATTTATAATTTACATTCTGCTCTAATAAAATATAAGCACATTTTCTTATTAAGTAACATCTTCAGAGTGCATTTGTCCTTGAAGTCAATTCTAGGAAGACCCAAATAAAAATCTCATCAAGTTTATGTTTCAAAGCCTCAACATTCATGGTTTTTGCAATCAATAGAAGTAATGTTTAAAAACCTAATTTCACCTCTTGCCTTGCAAGGGGAGACTGCAGCTGAGGGAGGAGGGGGAAACAGGCCTTTGCAGTCCCTTCAGTGCAGGGGCGCTAGAGGGAGCGATTTTCCCGGCCAAATGCAGGTAACCTTGGCCCAGTTGGAACTCCTGCGGTGAAGCTGGGAGGAGCGGGGGAGGGGTGGAGGCGGGAGAGCG
>NW_005354120.1:857086-857683 GCF_000412655.1 Myotis brandtii
CCTTCCTGTTGTTTAAACACATCCGTGGAGCTTAAAGGAGGCTGTGTTTTGTGCAGGGCTTGTTGGGCGAATCCACACGATTTGCTGGGATGTAGTCTGGTTGCTCTGGGTCACGCCTTTGTTTCACACTAGTGTTTGCTGTCACACTCGCAGACACGCTCGCTCTCAAAGCCCCTGACGCCACTAAACAGGTATTTGGGCCTCGCTGGTTGCACACCTGTGGACAGTTTATGCTGTGCTCCCTACAACTAGTAGCCTGGTTCTAAAAATGAAGTCTCCCGGGAGTGTGTGTGTGTGGGGGGGTGTCTCCAGCAAGATCCACGAGCATGTTCAGAGGGAACGTGTGCTGACGAAAACAGAGAACATAATGCTCCAGGAAAACAAACACAACTATTTTTTAAAATTTTTTATTGATTAGCAGGGGTCCTCAAACTCTTTAAACAGGGGGCCAGTTCACTGTCCCTCAGACCGTTGGAGGGCCGGACTATAGTTTAAAAAAAAAACTATGAACAAAAACACTACACATATCTTATTTTGAAGTAAAAAAACAAAACGGGAACAAATACAATATTTGTATTTGCATGTGGCCCGCGGGCC
>NW_005354120.1:857803-880672 GCF_000412655.1 Myotis brandtii
TGCTTATGCTTATATGCATGCATACAAGTCCTTTGGTTGATCTCTCCCTTACCTCCACCCTCCCCTACCTTCCCTCTGAGGTTTGAGCATCTGATGGATATTTTTAAGAAACTCTACCTCCTTACATTCTTACCTTGCTCAGGATTCTTGTGTTAGGAAGACGTTTGGCTGCTGTACCTCAGCATTAGCAGAGCGCCCAGCAAGAAGAGGCCTTTGGGACACAGGAGTCTCTGGGGGTGGAGGGTGGAAAAATGTCTACTGTGCATTAAGATGTTGCTTGAACGCATAAACAGGACATGATTTAAATTTCTCTGAAGTGTTTTCTATTTTTCTCCCCTTTTTCGTGTGATAGTGGATAAATGGCAGGCAAAAAGCGAGAAATCCAGTTACAGGTAGGCATGACCTAGCAGCAATTCTTTACTTGGTGCACTGGCACTTGAAGGCCGTTTATAGCGCCTTCCGTTTTGCAGACTGTCATCAATAGTCAAAGCCTCTGGGATGAGATGTTGCAGAACAAAGGCCTAACAGGTACTGGGGCTCCCCCATTGACCAGTAACCTGGAGTTTGGCCCAGGACACCCCAGGGCACCCCAGCACAGAGCACGGCTCTCTACTCCACACAAAGCCCTGCTATGTCTTTGCCCTTGGCCTGCACCAGCCCTGGGATAAGCTGCTATTTCAGAAGCTTTGACTCTGCCCTTTCATAAATATCATCATCTTCTAGTGATCGATGTTTACCAAGCCTGGTGTGGACCCTGCAAAGCAATGCAAACGTTATTCAGGAAACTGAAAAATGAGCTGAACGAAGATGAAATTCTGCATTTTGTTGTAGTAAGGATTTAATTTCCATAAAACTATTGTTTTCTTGTTACTTTAGGTGTTAAAGTGTTCTCTTTAAGGATTGTCTTGATTTAAACAACCTGTCAAGTCTTCCAAATGGACAGTGATTACTGGGTAGTTTTACTATATGTTTAGTTCTACCTGATCTGAGAACAAACGAGATTTTTACCCCATGCCTATAACGCTGTGGTTCTTGACCATGGTTGTGAACGTTAGAAAAGTATAGAAATGGTTATCTGTTTATTGATATTTCTTTTCACCTGACCTTATGCACTGTGTCTCTTAGAATAAGGGCTGCAAATACTATTTACTGAATAGCTTTGAGAAGGACTCTGGGCATTAACCAGGTAGCAATTTTCTAATGATAGTGATTTTCCTCATTTATTTGCCACCCAAGGGATTAAAATATTATAGCCAAACTCATTGGAACTCATTGTATTTTTCAATGTATCCACATTAAATTATTAACTACTGAGAGCTTTGTTATCTAATATGGTGGCCACTAGGCACAAGTGTCTTTTGAGCACTGAACTATGCTAGTGTGACTTAGGAACTGAATTTTTTTTATTAATGTATTTAAATTAGAAAACTATACTCAATTCAATTATTGTAAAATTTTTAGAGTTGCTTTCGAAAACTTGGGTATGTGAATCTACTTTTTTTTTTTACTGTAAATTTTATGAAATCAAATTAGAGACCATTATTTATGATTAAAATTTAGCCCATAAATTGAGAAGTACCCTAAGTGTAAAATACACAGTAGATTTTGAAGACTTAGTATGAAGAAAAGTATGTGAAATGTCTCAATAATGTTTACATTGATCACATGTTAAAATGATCATATTTTGGATATATTATCGTATAAGAAAGTTGTATCGCCAAAACTGGTTTGGCTCAGTGGATAGAGCATCGGCCTGCGGACTAAGGGGTCCCGGGTTCGATTCCGGTCAAGGGCATGTACCTGGGTTGCGGGCACATCCCCAGTGGGAGATGTGCAGGAGGCGGCTGATCGATGTTTCTCTCTCATCGATGTTTCTGACTCTCTATCTCTCTCCCTTCCTCTCTGTAAAAAATCAATAAAATATATTTAAAAAAAAAAAAGAAAGTTGTATCGTTAAATATAATATTAGTTTCACCTGTTTCTTTTTAGTTTTTCAATGTAGCTACTAGAAAATTTAAACGTATAACTGTGGCTCACATTCTGATTCTATTAGGCAGAAACATGTCCAAACCACCTAGACCTAAGATGCAGAAGCAGATAACTAATTACATATCTTTACTCCCTACCCCTAAAAGGCATAATCCCTGAAGCCAACATGAAACCTCAACACGTTGCATGTTTCAGGCCTTCCTTGACCCCTCCCAACCCAGACCTTGGAATGAGATTGCTTGCTGACCTCAACCTGTGTTTGACTGTCCTTTCTATAAATAAGCAGGCTCAAGCTTGGGAACTCAATTCTTCTTCTTATTTCTTTTTATCTTCAAGACAGTAAGTGGCAAAGAACCAATAAGAAAAAGAAAAAAAAAAGTAAAATAAAATGAGAGAGTAGTTGGCTATAGACAATCCTTAAATCTTTTTGTCTAGAAAAGTTTTTAAAAAATATATATTTTAGAGAGAGAAAGAGAAACATTGATGTGAGAGAGAAACAGTGATTGGTTGCCTCCCACACACACCCCAACCAGGGATGGAACCCGCAACCTGGGTATGTGTCCTGACTGGGAATGGAGCTCACAGTCCTTCGGTGCATGGGATGATGCTCCAATCAACTGAGCCGCACTGGCCAGGGCGGGCCCTGGTAGTGCTTTAAAAGGCAGCTTTCCATAACAACCTGCTTTACTCTGAAGAGCCAGAACTACCCGAATAGGGCTGGAATGTGATTCTAAAGTTGGTCCTTGGCAGGGAGGAAAACCTAATTTCAGAGGACAGAGAATGGGGCCTAAAGGGAATTAGCACATGCAATAGAAAGTGGGTTGGTATAAGAAGTTAAAAGACAGTATCAGAAGGATCTAACAGCTGGCCAATGGATCACAGACCATCAAGCATCATCAGAAAATTCTATTAATCCTGGCTTGTTAGGCTCCTAACTCAGCACACACGGCTCAGAGCTGCGTGAGGATACAGGCCTGGGGTTTATGACTGTCCTCCCAGCAGTACCCAGACCAGACGGAACTCCTCAGCCTACTCCACAGGCCATGACTTTGTCTATCCCACTGGGAAGTGCTAGTAATCTTTCCAAAATATGCCTAACTACCATACTTGCATCTGTTAAATTTAACAAAAAAATGTGCGCGTTGTCCTTGAATGGTTTCTGTTCTGTTATGTTTGAGCGCATTCAACAATAGTATATTCACATAGATTGATGCTGTTTTTATATGACTTGCTCCTAAAGGGTAAAGAAAATGAATTCCTAGTTTCCAAACCTCCATTGTAAACAATGGACAGTCGCCCTCTGCTGGATATTTTACTTTCTGCAGCTAGCCAAGGAAGGGGACCTTTCTGAACTTGTAAATTTAAATCCAAAATTAAGACCTATGACATTGATTACCTTTTATATCACCCTAAGCTTAATGGTCATATACTTTTTTCCCCCTGTTATGTTCCCTTTTAAAAGACTTGGAGACTTGTACTAACATTGTACCAATACATATAAAATTCAGTAAAACTTATTTATTGTTCTTTTATAATGTTACTAGGGGCCTGGTGCACGAAATTCGTGCACTGGTGGGGGGGCTCCCTCAGCTCAGCCTGCCCCCTCTCACATACTGGGAGCCCTCAGGAGATGTCCTACTGACGGCTTAGGCCCGCTCCCTGCTCCCCTTGGGGAGCAGGCTTAAGCTGCAGCCTGGCCTCCCTTTGTGGGAGGCCACCGGGCTGATCAGGGGAAGGCACCAGCCCCATCACCCCGCTGCTGCAGCCACTGCCAGTCACCGCAGCTACCAAGGTGTTTTCATCGACACGGACTCCAGTCCCTTCACCATGAAGAAATGACAACTTTCTTTTCTTTTTCTTTTTCTTTTTTTTAAAATATATTTTATTGATTTTTTACAGAGAGGAAGGGAGAGGGATAGAGAGTTAGAAACATTGATGAGAGAGAAGCATCGATCAGCTGCCTCCTGCACACCCCCTACTGGGGATATGCCCACAACCAAGGTACATGCCCTTGACTGGAATCGAACCTGGGACCCTTGAGTCCGCAGGCCGACGCTCTATCCACTGAGCCAAACTGGTTAGGGCGAAATGACAACTTTCTTTAGGCATTTTCAAGATGTGTCTTTCATAGGATATGACATTTCTTTCTTTATTATTATTTTTTTTATCCTCACCTAAGGATATGTTTCCATTGTTTTTTAGAGAATGTGGAAGAGAAAGGGAAAGACAGAGAGAAACATCAAAGTGAGAGGAACACTTTGATTGGTTGCCTCCTGCATGAGCCCTGACCTGGGCCCCAGCCAGGGAGGAACCTGCAACCTAGGTACATGCCCTTGGTCAGAATTGAACCCAGACCCTGCCATCGGCAGGCCGAGGCTCTATCCACTGAGCCAAACCGGCTAGGGCAGGATATGACATTTCTTAGCCGTAAAGCAGCGGACCTTCGTTTTTTTCTCCAGGAGTGTGGTGGAAAAACCCTAGGTCACCTTATTGGATTCTTATTACCCAAGTTACTAAGAATATTACCAGTGGCATACAGGGAGCTTAGCCAATGAGTGGTCAGAAAAGGTGTTTCCTCTGTAGTTTACACCGATCCCTGGCTCGGCCCCTGCCCAGGCCTAAAGCCTCGGGGCCTGGGCAGGGAACTCCCAGTTCCCTCTCATCGACCCCTGCTCAGGCCTAAGGCCTCTGGCCAGGGCTTTAGGCCTGGGCAGGGGACCCCCAGCTCCCTCCGATTGCCAGCTCCACCCCTGCTCCCTCCAATCACCAGCTCTGCCCCTGCTCCCTCCCATTGCTGGCTCCGTCCCTGCCCAGGCCTAACACCTCTGGCCGAGGAGTTAGGCCTGGGCAGGGGACCCCTCGGCTCTGATCGCAGGCTCAGGCCCTGCCCAGGAGCCCCCTGGCTCAGGCCCTTCCTAGGCTGCTCAAGGCCCACATGGGGCCTACCTCGGAGTGACCTGGGTGCCCGATGATGTTCGTGGGACCCAGGCCACTGGGCGCCTATGTATGGAAATTAACCACCATCTTTGTTGGGTTAATTTGCATACTCCCCTGATTGGCTGGGGAGTGTAGCGGAGGGATGGTCAATTTACATGTTTGTCTATTATTAGGTAAGATTAAATGCTTTACATGTTAGTGCTTTATTATGATACTAGGGGCCTGGTGCATAAAATTCATGCACTCGGGGAGGGGCTCTCTCAACCCCACCTGCTCCCTCTCACAGTCCAGGACATTCTTAGCACTACCATGGAGGCGGGAGAAGTTTGCCAGTCATGAGCCCAGCTGTGGCTGAGCGGCACTCCCCCTGTGGGAGCACACTGACCACCAGAGGGAAGCTCCTGCTTTGAGCGTCTGCCCCTGGTGGTCAGTGCATGTCATAGCGACCGGTCTTTCCACTGTTTGGTCAATTTGCATATTAACCTTTTATTATATAGGATAAACATTGTAATGATGATATCTGATTACTTTAAAATAAAATATTTGACTTCTGGTCTTTAATATGATAGATTACTTTCAGCCTCTTTCATTCTTTTTTTGGGTGGTGCTGGAATACCATAAAGGTGAACAGCCAGAAGTCAGGTTGAGGCCAAATGATGCAGGGACTGACATGCCAGTGTTTGCAATTTGATACTTAAAACAACTACTGCATACTAAGAGAATGTTGAGTAAATATAAAAGTAAAATTTATGTGTATCTGTGTTTGTTTGTTTTGTATATGGTGTAGCTAATGACTTGTTATAGTTTCCTATATTATCATGTGAAATATTAATATATTTTTTTGCAGGCTGAAGCTGACAGCGTTGCGGCTTTGCAGCCATTTAGAGATAACTGTGAACCTATTTTTCTTTTTAGTGTTGTAAGTATAATATTTATTTTCTCGAATGTATTATCAGATTCCAATTTATAGTTAAAGAGCAAGTAGCATTATAAAATTACCACAGAACTCTTTTCTGATGAAAGTCATTATAGATTTTTTACTTCATCTTTGCTTATCTATTAATATATTTTCTATAACCTGACTTCTAGGAGCTAAAAATGGATTGAGAGATTAGACTACCACACACTGAGCTGGTCAGGGCAAAGAAACACAAGATGTATTTACTTTTCTTAAAGAAATAATCAGACAGCCCAGCCAGCGTGGCCCAGTGGTTGAGTGTTGACCTATGAACCAGGAGGTCACGGTTCAATTAGGATGAGGGCACATGCCCGGGTTGTGATTCCCAATGGGAAGCGTGCAGGAGGCAGCCAATCAATGATTCTCTCTCATCATTGATGTTTTATCTCTCCCTCTTCCTTCCTCTCTGAAATCAGTAAAAAAAATATTTTTAAAAAAGAAATAATCGGACATTTGTATGATGAATTATTATTTACAGGAGTGAAAAATTGGAAATTTCTTAGATACCTAGTAGGAGAGATTTGGTTATAAATATTCATATATACCAATCCAAGGAAATAGCTGTGTGATCACTATTTTGTAATATATATTACTTCTATCTCTGTATTTACCAATGAAGACAGCAAGTGCATTCATCAGACTGTCTATGTATGGGGAAAGGATGTATAATTTTATTTTTCTTCTTTATACTTTTGTATATTTTCCAAATATTCTGTGATGAACACACAACTTTAATAATCAGAAGACCATAGTAAGTGCTATTTTCTTAGAGGAGGGTACGCAGTTAAGTGCTAACTCGTGTGACAAGAGTGTGGCTGCTACGGAGCTAGAGAACCAGGGTGATAAGGAAAGGCCTTGCACAGAGGGCAAGGACCTCCTCTGCTGCTGGGTACTTCAATTCTCACCTTTTACATTAAAAATAATGACCTGAAAACACTTCTTGGATATAACATTTCCCTTCTGTTAAATAATACTCTTGCAATGACTTCAAGGAACTGAATTACTGGACTCAATGAGTTGCATTGCAGATCTGGATATGGAGGATTTGATGAGTGAGATCAGGGGTCAGCCAGCTTCTTTCTTCTGGGAAGGGCTGGATATGAAGTATTTTCAGCTTTGCCAAAACACTGGCTCTGCGTTGGGTCATAGTTTGCTAACCCCTGGCCCGGAAGCTGTTTAGGGAATCAGAATGAGTAACTGCTTGAAGCAGGAAGGGGCTTAAGCAAATGGGACCATGAGGAGACTCTAGCAGCAGCAGCAGCAGTTAGGAGCATGGGACTGAGGAAGAAAGACTGGAGCTCTGGGATGACCAACCCCCTGCCAAGTTAGCCAGGCCTGGTCAGTAGACCTTAAATGGACCATCCAGTCAAGGTTCTTCTACCTGCAACCACATCCTTCTAATGCTCAGAATTTTTTTTCTGACCCATTTCTCTAGTCCTCCCCCATCTTTCAAACCCTTCTCCCGTGTGGCATCTGGAATTGATGTAAGCAGTCGTCTGGCTTCTAAGAACTTCACCCTGGGCTCTGAGCTTTTGTTCCACTTCCTTGACTTTCCTTCAGTCAGGTTCCTTACTTAGGGCACTTTTTCTGCTGCCCAGAACTGTTTTCTCAGATTGTTCTTGAGGCCAGGAGTAGAATTGATGTTGCTTTATTTTTCACTACAATAAACATCTTTCCCTTATTTGTTGGAGGCACACTCAATTTGGTTCATCCTCCCCACCTTATTCCTGTCACTTACTGGTCTTCGGATCAGTTGTGTGGATGACTGACGACTTGAGCTTGTGGCTTAAAGTCTTCATTTCACACCCATGTCCTGCCATCATGCTGGGACTTCAGTATCTACACTGACAATCTACCCAATATCCTGGACTCTCAATTTGTTTTTTTAATCTTGACCCAAGGATATGTTTTTATTGATATTTAAAGAGAGAGGAAGGGGGGGAGAGGAGAGAGAGAGAGAGAGAGAGAGAGAGAGAGAGACATTGATCTGTTGCCTTCCATATGCTCTCTGACCGAGGATTGAACCTGCAATCTAGGTATGTGCCCTGACCAAGAATCGAAACTGCACCTTTTGAGGTACATATTGGTCAACACTCCAACCAACTGCTCCCCCCTGGCCAGGACTGGACTCTCAATTCTTGACCACCTAACTTTCAATGAACTTTTCTTGCAGTGCACTTCATTCAATCACGCCTGCGTTTATGCCTCCGACTTTGTTATCACTTATGCTTCATATTTGTAAGCATTACGAGTCTCAATCTGTAACCACAAAACTATCATCAAGCCCATTGTTAGTTTATTCAAATATTCCCACAATGGCCCATCGCATTGGCCTGCATTCTTAGCTGACAACATATTCTCTTCAGCAAGTTTCATCAGGAAGGGCTGTTTCAAGAAAGCTCACCGAATTGTTGGAAAGTTCCTTTTAATGGGAAATGGTAATTAGAATGTCGGGTTTCGTTTAAGCCTTTCTCAGCTAGATCCTTCTCATTGGCCTTTGACTATGAGTAAGTCTTTCCAATTAAAATAGAATACTTCTTTTTGATACCATGTCCTTCCCCAGCTCCCACTCATCTCTCTCCTTTAGTTCACAGCTACATTTCTCAGAAGAGTTTTTATGTCTATTTTTACTCCATTTCTTCTCATCCCATTAACGTCACACCCATTCAATCTAACTTCTGTCTGATTATGCCACCAAATTTACTGTTGCTAATGTATCCAATTGCCAGCCTATTGCTACATATAATGACTACTTTTAGGTCTTCATCATACTGTACCTCTCAACTGTATTGAAGACAGTGACCAACCAGTCTTCCTTTGGAAACATTTGCTTCTTTTGGTGTTTTTTTTGTGTGGCTTGGTTCTTTTTCTTTTTCAGATGCTCCGTTGAGAAGAGGGTAGGATGTACACATGAGCATAGGTGATGACAAGTTCTGCTCCCACTGGACTCGTTTTAAAATAATGGGCCTAATGTGAACCAAATTTTCTGAATCCTGAATGTTGCTTATTGAACCTGACTGAACAGTCTAGTCCAGCCGTGGGCAAACTACGACCGTACCCTTTTATGTAATGATGTTTACTTTGAATTTATATTAGTTCACACAAACACTCCATCCATGCTTTTGTTCCGGCCCTCCGGTCCAGTTTAAGAACCCATTGTGGCCCTCGAGTCAAAAAGTTTGCCCACCCCTGGTCTAACTGGTGCCTTGACATTTCCTCTTGGTTGTCTCAAGGGCATCTCACAATGAACTGATCCAATCCTCCCTCTCTCCAGAAAACATGGTCTTCTAGTGTTGCCTCTTGGGTAAATAACATCTTAATTGATCCAGTTTCTCAAGCCAGAACAGAAAGTTGTCTTAGCGACTTCTCTTTTACGTCATACCCAATCCACACCAGACCTTGGACCTATCAATTTTACCACCCAAGTTTTCCTCACACTATCTGTTTTTTTTTTTTCCCCATCATCACCGCCAGAGATTGAGCAGCCATCTCTTTCATCATCACTTCTAGAGTAGCTTTGAATTTGTGTATCTTCTCCTGCTCTAGCTGTTAAATATTGACTTTATCATGCCATATACTTTACTCAGAAAATCTCCACACACAGTCTCAGTTGTCACCTCTGATATATCAATAATTCAAGTTTACATCTTTAGCTCAACCCTATGCTTGAGCTCCAGACTTGAGTGTCTAACTCAGCCGTGGGCAAACTACGGCCCGTTTGAAATGAATAAAACTAAAAAAAAAAGACCGTACCCTTTTATGTAATGATGTTTACTTTGAATTTATATTAGTTCACACAAACACTCCATCCATGCTTTTGTTCCGGCCCTCCAGTCCAGTCCAGTTTAAGAACCCATTGTGGCCCTCGAGTCAAAAAGTTTGCCCACCCCTGGTCTAACTGGTGCCTTGACATTTCCTCTTGGTTGTCTCAAGGGCATCTCACAATGAACTGATCCAATCCTCCCTCTCTCCAGAAAACATGGTCTTCTAGTGTTGCCTCTTGGGTAAATAACATCTTAATTGATCCAGTTTCTCAAGCCAGAACAGAAAGTTGTCTTAGCGACTTCTCTTTTACGTCATACCCAATCCACACCAGACCTTGGACCTATCAATTTTACCACCAAGTTTTCCTCACACTATCTGTTTTTTTTTTTTTCCCCATCATCACCGCCAGAGATTGAGCAGCCATCTCTTTCATCATCACTTCTAGAGTAGCTTTGAATTTGTGTATCTTCTCCTGCTCCCCCTCGAATCCTTTCTCGACATGTAGGTGAAATGATCTTAACAAACAATAGTTTTAATCATGGCCACTGCCTCTGTTTAAATATTCTGAAGGCTTCCCAGTGCTGTTAGGCTAAAACCAAGAGGAACTGAATCAGTGACCTATTGGTGCATGGGTTGAAACTCAACCACTGTGCCAAACTGGCCAGGCACTGAGACCTTATTTTTAAATGGCTAATGCAATTGCTAAGAAAGGGATGATGGAAGTATGAGTCAGGGTGGGGTTACTTAGTTGAGTTGAAGTGTTAATTATTGACTTAACTTGAAAATGGATGTTTCCTTCATGTTTTGTTTTCCTTTATAGAATGGCAAAATTGTTTCAAAGATTGAGGGTGCAAACGCACCACTTGTTAATAAAACAATTATTAACTTGGTGAATGATGAGAAGAAAATTGCAGCAGGTGAAATTGTTCGCCCTCAGGTAATACTTTGTACTCCTGGCTATTTTATTTTATAAAATAGCTATGACATCTTTTTTGTTGTTTTCCTAAAGTACTTTCCCTAATTTTATAACTATCTAGGTATCTAAATGTTGCAAAGTTTCTGGGAAGTATCTTGGCAGTATGAATCAAAGGCCCTAAAAAAAAAACACAGGTATCCTTTGAGCAATTATACTCCCAATAAATTTTCCTAAGAGAATGAGACAAATATAGAAAAGAATGCTTATTGCAGTATTGTCTGTTATTAAACACTGGGGGCCCAGTGCACAAATTCGTGCACCTTGAAAGGAGCTGTGGGCACAGGGGTGGGTCTCAGCCCATTCTCCAGGCCCCCACCCAGACCCTCCCGCCGCAGGCCCCGGTACCCTGTTTGCTGGCAGCCCCGCTTCTGCCGCCGCTGCTCCCACGCACTGATGGCACTGGCCCCACTCGGCCCTGCTGATGGCGTGGAGCGATAGGGGCTGGTGCCAGCAACGGGTGCGAGTGTGGCTGGCGCCATCAGTGGGTGTGAGTGGTGGCTGCTGCCCCGATTTCCCCTCAGGAGCAGGGGGAGGTGGAGAAGTCCTCAGGTGCTATCGGGGCTGGCAGCTGCCGCTTGCACCTGTTGATTGCGCCAAGCGATTGGGACTGGCACTGGGGGCCAGCAGCAGGTGTGAGCATCAGCTCCGACGCCGGCTGCGGGTGCGAGTGTTGGGTAGGACCGCGGCGCATGGGAGCAAAGAATTTTCAGTAACTACCAGAGGCTTGCCCCGATGACAGTGACAAGTGCCCTGCCTTGGTCTGGTGCCCCTGCTCACCTCCTCCACCATCCCGCTGCAGCTGACACCCGCCATGTTCCACGCGTGCCCTCTGGTGGTCAGTGCACATTATAAGAACTGGTTGTTCGGTTGTTCGGTTGTTTTGTTGTTTGGTTGTTCTGCTGTTTGGTCTATTTGCATATCAGGGTTTTATATATATAGATTTGGAATTAGTCAACGGAGAAGATGGCGGTGGAGTAGGATGATCTTGCTTGCATCTTCTGCTGGAACCAAACTAGAAGTAAAATGCAATTAGGGAACGTTCATTCTGAATTGCCAACTGAAGACTAGTTAAAGAAGAGATTTTTTTTAAACAAGGAAAAACAGAAACTACCTCAGGACTGGTAGGAAGAGCAGGGGGCATGAGAAAGGATGGCCCGGCTCCCAGGGGCAGCAGGCCAAGGGTGCGGAGGGATATCCGGGCTGGGGTGGGTCTGTTTCCCCCTTGAGAGGAGTGAGGCCTGGACCCCCATTTGAGCTTCCCATCCCAGAGTACCAGCGCTGGGAATAGCCACCCATATAGCATCCAGGGTTGAAAGGCTTGGGGCTTCTAAGAGATGGATCCTACCGGGGACAAATCTGCTTATTTTTTAAAGGGTCAGAGCACAGGATTTTTGTTCACAGCCACTCACCCTGGACTTCAGCAGAGGGAGGGCAGTGCAACTGGAGAGGAGAGTCTGGGGTGGGAGGCACTGGGGAAAGACATGGGAGAGAAGTTTCCAGGATCCCAGTGCTTGGTCCTCCCCATTGATACCACAGCATCCATTCCCCCCCCCCCCCCCCCCCGCTCCCATCAGCAGCAGCCTAGGGAAGCTCCTCCCACTTCTGGAATCCCCACTCGCCACACCCTGCATCTCAACCCCCACTGAGGAGGCAGTAGCGGGTCTATGGGTTGTCAGACTCAGGGGGCATTGGTGACTGGCTTCAGGGTGGAACCATTTCCCTCCCTTTCCCAGGAACCTGAGTGGCACTTCCAGCTCCTAGCAGACTCCAATGGCCTGCCTTCGAGGGGCTCCACCCTCCTGAGGTCAGGGAAATATTCCAGGACATGGGTGGCGGCAGGTCCCAAGGGACCTGCTCCTGGGCCCCATGCTGCTAACATGTGGGTCTTGGAGCACAGCTTGGCCCCTCCCATGTGCAGCCCAACTCAGCAGAGGCAGATACAAACTGTGGATCATTAGAAGCTTTGATCAGGTTGCCGAGAGCCGATTATAGACAGCTTCTGACATTGGCTAGCACCCAAGTACCCACTGGGAGGCCTGTGAATGGCACACAAAATAGCCAGCCTCATACATCATCAGCACAAGACCCAAAGGGAGATCTCAGCAGGCACTAAACACCCCAAGACCTCAGTTTGTTCTTTATCATTCTTTTCAGTTCGGGGCTCTCGCAGTCTGAGACACCTCGCTGCAGCGGAGGGGGGAGAGGCTCCCGCCACTGCCACTGTGCTTGCCAGCCATGAGCCTGGCTTCTGTGGGAGCGCACTGACCACCAGGAGGGCAGCTCTTGCATTGAGTGTCTGCCCCCTGGTGGTCAGTGTGCATCATAGCAACTGGTCGTTCTGGTTGTTCCACTGTAAAAATCGCGTAGGCTTTTATTATATAGATATATACAGAATCACAGAAGCACTTTCAGGACTTCTTAAGTAATGAAGACCCCACCACTGCCCCCACCCATTCTAGTATTTTACTCTATAGTAAGCAATGAACTATTGTTTTGAGCAAGACTTTTTTTTAAGTTAAGGTGTTATCTTTCTGTTTCTAATTTACTAATAGTAATAGTCAGGAATGGATCTTGAAACTTATCAAATACTCTTTTGATCTTTTAATATGATAATTATGTATTTATTATTTTCTTGTTAATCTATGCTTCTTTCTTATTTTGTTCCTTGTACTCTTCTTAAGTTTTAAAGTTTTTTTTTAACCATTTCCATACAGCATATTTGCATTATTTATGATAGTTCCCCTACCCTACCTATTTGACATATTCTTTATCCTGTTTTAGTGTAATGTTTGGGGAAAGCAGTGTTAGATAAATGCAGGCACATTTCCACTTTACCTTTTATCCCTTGGATTATAAATGTTTATCAGAAATAAAATTTCTAAAAACTCACTACCACATTAAAATGTAATTGTTTTACTTGCATTTTTCTTCCATAGTATCATGAAATTGGACTTGTAGGCTCAAATGCAGAAGTTGCCAGGTCAGCATCCAAAGATATTACTGGTAAGAAAATTTAAAGTAATGGCAAGGGATTTGTAGTAGATGGATGCTCATTACAGCATCACCTAAAGTAGCAAAGAGCTGGTAATAGCATCAGTATGAATTGATAAGGAACTGGTAGGATAAATTATGATTTGTGCAATACTAGATCCAGTTATTGAAAGGAAACCTCTTTTTCCCAGCAGGTGTGGCTCAGTGGTTGAGCATCGACCTATGAATCAGGAGGTCATGGTTCCATTTCCAGTCAGGGCATGTGGTTAAGGCACATGCCCGGGGTTTCCGGCTCCATCCTGTGTGGGGCAAGGCAGCCAATCAGTGATTCTCTGTCATCATTGATGTTTCTGTTTCTCTCTCCCTCTCCCTTCCTCTCTGAAATCAATATGAAAAAAATATTTTTTTAAAGAAATTTCCTTTGCTTCCCTTCCCCTTGTCTTTGCTCTCTATGTCTGGAGCCTTTCAGGACCAGTGCCTACCTAGTCTGTTTTTTGTGTTTATTTACAACTACTACTATTATTATTATTTGTACCACAAACTCTTGTGAATGTTTCTCTTGTATGCAAATGTAGGATGTGCACTTTGATTCCAAATAGAACCTCTTTGGTAGTTGAGATGCCACAATACGAACAAAGCTGTCAATGGACAAAAATTCATTGGACATCAGTAGTTTACATTTTTAATTACTAAAACCTTCATTATCTAGAGTTAGTGCCAAGACAATGAAATTTTTCTATTTATTTTTTCCCAGACCGAATATACAGTATTGCTATTATCAAACCCGAGGCTAGGAATACTGGAAAAACTACGGAAATTAAAGAAAATGTAAGTAATATTTCACAATAATAGTTTCAATTAACTGAAAAATAACAACCCCTTAATTGTCAATTTAGAGATAAGCATATCATTTAGAGTAAAATAGAACATAATGAACTTCCGGTGCCTCTAATGGCTTTGAATGTTTTGTCTTTAAAAGGCCAGAACCACTCAGGCATCCTTATTTAAATAACTCCGTCATATTAGATTGCAGCAAATGTTTTTCATGTTGAGTGAAAACTTGTTATAAGCTCACATTAGCTTGCTTTATTCCCTATGTGTTGTCATAAATGTATGGTCCTTTTTAGATACACGATAGCTTAAGGATGTATTTAATATTTTGCTTTAGAGAAAAAAAAATTTAGAGGAAAATTGCATTCTAATCCAAAGGTCAACAGACATTTTCTCTAAAGGGTCATTTGGTAACTATTTTCAAGTTTGTGGGTACATGGTCTGTCACAACTATGCGATCATATGGAGAAAACACCAGCAGACACTATGTACACAAACGGGTGTGACTATGTTCCAATAAACTTTATTTAAAAAAATAGGTAGTGGGCTAGATTTCGACTGCAAGCTATAGTTTGCTGACCCCTGAATAAAGACTTTGTGTTGAAACAACAAAATTATATTGAAATTTGAAAGAATATTGCATGTGCGGTAGAGGAGATCACATAGAGTGCTATGTCAGAAGGGGTTGGGTATCTCTTGATGAACTTCCCATTGTGTATTCTTTCTTTAGCTATAGTAGCATTATCACTGATTAATGATCCACGGGTCATGGTACATATATTCTCTCTCCCAATTATGAGTTGATTTAATTGATACTTCTCTCTAAGTATAAACCCCAGCCCCCTCTTTTCCAGATTCTGGTGTGTATGTGGGAAGGGGGACACAGACTGTACCTCAGTGCCCCATATATTGCTTATATTTTATAAAGTTTTCAAAAATAATATCCTTACCAATGGTTTACAGTTGCTTATTCTAGTATGTTTTAATAGCTACAATAGTGAAGATTTTCAAATTATATAGTTGTTTTAGTTAAGGCAATGCTATTAATCATCATTTCATCTGAAATGTTTTGTTTTGACATACTAAACAACATTTCAGAAATGTAAATTATCAATAGCTACTACATACCTCACTTCTCTGGAATGCAGTAAAAAGCTACATAACCCACAGGGCAGAAAAAGTTTAAAAAATGTTTTAATAAAAAGAAAATGGACACACTGCATTTTTCAACTATAACAAAGGAGAAGTTATCAAGTTTAAAAGTTGCTTGAATTTTCTTTTGTCAGACACTTAGAACTTAACAGACATGATTTGAGTATTTAGAAATTTTTCAAATTGGAACGTCAGGAGAGGAGTCACTAAGATGTAAATATAGCTCTGCAATATCAATCCAGCCCATGGAACCAGGTCAGAGCTCGCTTTAATAATAGAAGCAGAAAGAATTGGTGCTGGGTACACCCAATCAAATTGAGGTCAAATTATTGATATAATTTCATGTAATTACTAACTTGCTTTGAATCCAGGTTACACTTCGGACTGTGTATTATTTATTATATTTCGCTGTTTAGTTCCTCATTGGACTTGTTATATTAGCCTAAAAACTTCTCTTTGTTACATTTTATTATACTTGAGTGTGACAGGCAAACTGAATTTGTCATTAAATTAAATTTTCTTTAAGACAAGTAACACGTGGCTAAATCTTAAATTCTGCCCTTCCCCATAATTTGCTTATTTTTGTTGTTAGAAAATTAAAATATAAGAGATCATGAGCTATAACCGTAACAAAGTAAAGCCTTAAAAAAGTTAGTGATTTCAAAAATGGATGGTTAGGAAATTTATGTCTTTACGAGTGATTCTATTAGTTTATTTCACATTTTGAGGCAATTCACATAAATAATATAAATATTATGGTGTCTCTGGATTAAGTGTTGAAAACTTAAATACTAAGGGCTTGACAAGGGCCTTCTGTGATATTTATTTTTGAGCCTCTTCAAATCTAGTGCCCTATTGATTGTGCTGAGGTCTTTACATGAAATACATTAAAATTGGGGTGGTATATGAAGCCTAGGACACAAAGGTCCTTGACTTGTTTTGCACGTGGTCCTACAACCTCTGACCTTGCTCTCTCATTGAAGATTGTCAACGCAGGATTTGTCATAGAAGCAGAAGATAATAGAGTGCTCACTGAAAACCAAGTGAGGGAATTCTATAGTCAAATAGCAGAGCAGGTAAGAAAGTTTAACAAAAACCCCACTGTGTTTTCTACATTCTTATCCGTTTTAGATCCTCATTATAGAAAAGCAAATGCATAAGTGTGACCAACCAAATAAGCTCCTGCTCTCCCTGTTTGTGTCCATACCATGGTAATACCAAAGATGGTGACTCTGGAGAAATCTCCATCAGTCGACCAGAAGTGGGTGATCTAATTGTGTTCTTTTGGAATGAAGACCTCATTATATTATGTCCTCTAACACTCCCTGCATGAGCCTGGAAGTAAATATCCAGGAATTTCCTATAGATTTTTGTCCCAGGTGGAAGGCTACTTGTCATACACTTTACAGGAAAGCTTTAATTCTTTCTGTACCCAAAAGCCTTTCTCTCAAGCTATTTTTTAATTCTCTCTTGCTTGGCGGTATATGATACAAGCAGTGCTATGTACTGGAAAGTGCACTGGCTTGGGGGTGAGGAGACATAGCTTCTACAAATTGACTGTCCAATATGGTAGCCATTAGATACATTAAATAAGTTAAGTACAAATTAAATAAAAATTCAGTCTTAGTTGCACTAGCCACATATGTTGGAGAGCACAGAACATGTTTGTCGTCACGGAGAAAGTTCTACTGCATAGCACTTCGTAAACTAGCTGCACCACTCAAAGCATCTCTGTTAGCCCCAGAAAGGATTAGACTGGCAACATCAGCATTTACCTGGGAGCGTTTGAGAAAATCCAATTCCTGAGCCCCACCCTAAATCTACTGAATCATAAACTCTGGGATTGGGCTCCAGAAACCTGCATTCACATAGCAAGCCCTTCAGATGATTTGGAAAATTCCTAGAGTTTGAGAATAGCTATTAGACTATCTTTTTTTAATTTTATTTTTTATTGATTTTTTACAGAGAGGAAAGGAGAGGGATAGAGAGCCAGAAACACCGATGAGAGAGAAACATCAATCAGCCGCCTCCCCCCCCCCCCCCCCCCCCCCGCACTGGGAATGTGCCCGCAACCAAGGCACATGCCCCCAACCGAATTGAACGTGGGACCCCTGAGTCCGCAGGCCGATGCTCCATCCACTGAGCCAAACCGGCCAGGGCAGCTATTAGACCAGCGGTTCTCAACCCATGGGTCGCGACCCCTTTGGCTGTCGAATGACCCTTTCACAGGGGTCGCCCACGACTATCCTGCATGTCAGATATTTACATTACGATTCATAACAGTAGCAACATTACAGTTATGAAGTAGCAACAAAAATAATTTTATGGTTGGGTCACAACATGAGGAACTGTATCTAAAGGGCAGAAGGTTGAGAACCACTGTATTATACTGTCTTTAAGATCAATCCCTGCTGACTGTGAGCTTTAATCCTTGAAAGATGTGTCTGTTAACAGGGGCTTTATAAGGATACCATTCCCTTGCCCAGTGATCATGAAGGGGAAGATGCTACTTGACTTAGGTGGTAGCTGCCATGTTAGCCTATCCATTTCAGGAACCTGACCCGTTTATCATTTTATTTTGTAGCCTGACTTTGAAGAGTTTGTCTCATTAATGACACATAGCCTAAGCTGTGTTCTAGTTGTATCTCGAAGCAGTGAACAACTACCTCTCTTGGAAGAGGAAATTGTATCTAAATCTGAGACCGAACCTCAAGAACCACCTGAGGGTCAACCTGAGATGGACCCATCTTCACTGGTGAAGAAAAAGTGGGACAGGTAGCTCAAGACCAAGAATTTATGATTTGCAATGTCTTAGTAGGTAATGAAAAGTGATGTCCGAATATCTCAAAATCTAAAGACAAGCATAATAGTATTCATGTGAAAGCTACAAGCATTTCTCTCAGTCAATCTAAAGTACTGTCTATTCAGCAAAACGGGGATTGCCCTGAAAGTTTATATCAAGGGGATTGGCAAGGGGAAAAGTTTTCCCTTGTCTTTCTACAGCTGGGCACAGCAGTCTGGCCTCATTGGCTGGGTCTCCAGGGGGAGACTTGGACCATGTATAATCCCTCCCAACCCTGTCTCCTCTCCCATTTCCCCACCTACTTCCACCTTCCTTATGTCCTAAAGACATCAAACGTAGTCTGCCTGTTTGCTTAAGGCAATTAGTGGTTATACATTGCTGAGAATGAAGTAATTTTTATTTTTGTTAATGGGTTTTTAAATATTTGAAATCAAATGTTAACTTATAGATTATTGGATTTTATGAACTACTATTTGTGTCTTTTATTCCTCTGAAGACTCAGAAAGTCCAGAATTTAATGCAAAGGTTGTCTGAGTTTGCTTGAAGGAAAGGTAGATGAACAGGAACAAACTGAGATTAGCTAAGTCTTGAGGCTTCATGATGTGTGTCTCCCCATGCTGGATAGACCACCTCCATTGCGTTTTCTGGCTTGGAATCTCCATAATTTTCCTTGTTGTGTTATTAATGAATTGTATTGGCTTTTCTTAAGTACCAACATCTGCTGATTCCTAGCAATGTCATAGTTTTATAGGTAGCGTGGAGACACTACTATCATTCATTCCAAGTTTTAAGTGGGATAGAGGCACTCATTAAGGTAAATCAACTGCTGACAAAGGGCTTTAGAAACAGTGCCACTTACTTTCAGAGTTTTAAGGGAAAATGATAATCAATTGTCAAAAGATGGTGGCAGGTTAGGTGGAATCTACACTCACCTCCTCCCAGGACTAACCTGGAATTACAACTAAAGAATAGAAAAATGCCCTAGCTGGTTTGGCTCAGTGGATAGAGCGTCGGCCTGTGGACTGAAAGGTCCCAGGTTCGATTCCGGTTGAGGGCACATGCCCGGGTTGCAGGTTGCAAGCTTGATCCCAAGTGGGGGGCCTGCAGGAGGCAGCCGATCAATGATTCTCTCTCATCATTGATGTTTCTATCTCCCTTCCCTTCCTCTCTGAAATCAATAAAAATATATTTTAAAAAAAGAATAGAAAAATGATCCTGAATAACCAACTGAGGACCAGATGGAGAGAAGCTTTATAACCAAGGACATACAGAGCAGGCCACATTCTTACTTGTAGGAAGTATGGAGGCATGAGAGGGCTGGTGGGGCTCCCACAGGTGGCAGCTGAAGTTCTGGAGGGATATCTCAGCTGTAGGGAGTTCCACCTGAGAAGTCTAGGATCTAAACCCCAAACTGGACTCCTGAGCCCAGAGCATCAGAATCAGGAAAAGTGCCTACATAACATCTGACTGTGAAAAACAGGGGGTTTCTGTCTGCCAGGGAGAGATAGCTAGAAATACAGGCACCCTTCTTAAGGGCCAACACACAAAATTTCATTTGCAGCCACTCACCCTGGGCTCTAGTGGAGCAAGGACAGAACGGACTAGAGCTGTATGAAGACAGTCTAAGATTGGTGGCTCTGAGAGGAGAGCTGAGAGGTCAGCCGCCAGGATCCCTGTGCTGAGTTATTCCCCCCATACTGCAGAAACCATCTTCCTTAAGCTGAGCATTTCCCACGATGCAGTGTAAGCTTAGGGGGGAGCAATAGCCCCACCCATTGGAATCCTTTTGGCCCTACCATGTGGAGCTTAAGCCCTGCTGAGGAATATAGCCAGAAGTTCTTTAAGTGACTGACCCTA
This sequence comes from Myotis brandtii, assembly GCF_000412655.1. Taxonomy (NCBI): domain Eukaryota; kingdom Metazoa; phylum Chordata; class Mammalia; order Chiroptera; family Vespertilionidae; genus Myotis; species Myotis brandtii. The sequence continues at coordinate 878,063 of NW_005354120.1, forward strand.
AGAGATAGCCTGCTGGCAGGGGCATATCTCTGGATGCTTTGAGACTTTTGCTGACCTGCCCCTGGGCCTGGTGCTAGTAAAAGCAGGTCTTGGTGTGCAGCTTGGTCCTTTCCACATGCACCCAGGCTCAGCAGAGGGAGCCACATGCTATGGATCACTGATAGCTTCAAACAGGTTGCCCAGGTCCAGGCACAGATATTGTCTGACATTGGCCTGTACCAGAGACCCTCAAAAGAGGCCCAGAACCAATAAACCCAGAGGCCTGCTCCAGACAATAACAAATCAGGATCCAATAAGCTTCACAAGCAGCATATCCATAGGGAGATCTCAGCAGCCACCAATCACTGCTGAGGTGAATACCACCTCATGTGATCAGCACCTGCATAGCAGTTTGCATGCTCTGTTGAAGGTTGAGCCTCAACTGTCAGCCAGCCTGAGGGTCGATCCCACACATGAACATGCCAATAGCAAACAAGCCTCAATGACAATAGGAGGGCCACATGACATGCACAAAGGACACTTTTAGAGCACCCAGCTCAGTTGATCAGGGAGACTGTGCTACTGGGTTCCACAGGTCATCTACTACTTAAGGCCACCTTACCAATCCTGGGAGTCATAGCAGATCTACCTAATACATAGAAACAAACACAAAGAGGCAGCCAAAACGGGAAGACAAAGGATCAGGCCCAAAGGAGGGAACAAGAGAATTCTCCACAAGAAGAGCTAAATGCAATAGAGGGAAGCAATTTATCAGGTATAGAGTTCAGAGTACAGTGGGGCCTTGACTTACGAGTTTAATTCGTTCCGTCATGAATGAGACATGTGATGCTGGGCTAATGTTGTGGCGTTCACTGTGACGTTCGCTGCGCCAACTAGCGGTGGGGTATCTGAAGCTGGCTCGTAACCCGAATTTTAGCTCGCAACTCAAAGAAAAAAATCGGCCGAGAGACAGCTCGTATCTCAAAAAACTCGTTAGTTGGGACACTCGTAAGTCAAGACCCCACTGTAATGATTATAAGGAAACGAACTTCTAGGGACAGAAAAATCTTTATTTATTTATTTTTAAATTTCTTTATTGATTAAGTTATCACATATGTGTCCTTATCCCCACATTACCCCCCTTTTCCCCCACTTATGCCCTTCCCCCCCTGTTGTCTGTGTCCATTGGTTAGGCTTATATGCGTGCATATAAGTCCTTTGGTTGATCTCTCTCCCTCACCCCCACCCTCCCCTACCTTCTCTCTGAGGTTTGATGGTCTGATCGATGCTTCTGGGACAGAAAAATCTTTAAATAAAATATGACTCCTCCTCCTCCTCCTCCTACTATTATTGCTGCTGCTACTACTGTGACTACTGTGACTACTGCTACTAGTACTTGACTTTCAAGTGCTACGTACATATAAAAAAAATTTTTCATTTTTGAAAAGTGGAATTTATTGGAGTGACATTGGTTCACAACACCATAAAGGTTTTAAATGTACAACTCAATAAAACATCTGCATACTGCATCGTGCACCTATTGCCCAAAGCCAAGTTTCTTCTATCCCGTTTATCCCGCTTTCCCACCTCCACCTATCCTCACTCCCCTTTTTCTCTGGCTATCACACTGTTGTCTGTGTCTATGTTTTTTGCTTAATCTCTTCACTTTCATTCAGCTCTCAAATCGCCTCCCTCCTGACAGCTGTCGACAATTTTAAAAATTTATGTATGTATGTATGTATATATGTATGTATTTATAATTGACTTCAGAGAGGGTAAGGGAGAGGGAAAGAGAGTTAGAAACATCAATGATGAGAGAGAATCATTGATTGGCTGACTCCTGCATGCCCCACATTGGGGATTGAACCAACAACCCTGGACATGTGCCCTTGACTGGAATTGAACCATGATTTCCTGGTTCATAGGTAGACACTCAACCACTGAACCACGCTGGCCAGGTAACAATTTTTAAAAAAATTAATATATTTTTGCCGAAACCGGTTTGGCTCAGTGGATAGAGCGTCGGCCTGCGGACTGAAGGGTCCCAGGTTCGATTCCGGTCAAGGGCATGTACCTAAAGAAAAAAGTTTATAAACATTTCTTTGGACTTTTTACCCTCTCATGAAGACAACATATATAGTTTCATTTAATTGATCTTTGGATTGGATCAATAAAAAGTTGAATTAAATACATTATTTATTTATTTATTTACTTATGTATTTATTTTTGCTTCTACTTATTTCATTAATTAATTATATTTATTTTTAATTCTTTATTGTTGAAAGTATTGTCTCCTTTCCCCCCATTGTTGTCTCCCAGCTTACCCCCACCCCCATTGTCTGTGTCCATTGGTTATGCTTATAAGCATACAAGTTCTTTGGTTGATTTCTTCCTCGCCCAACCCTCTCCTGCCTTCCCGCTGAGATTTGACTGTCTGTTTGATGATTCTCTGTCTCTGGATCTATTTTTGTTCATCAGTTTATGTTGTTCATTATATTCCACAAATGAGTGAGATAATGTGATACTTACCTTTCTCTGACTGGCTTATATTTTTGATGTGTAGAGAGATGCAACTTATCTTTATGTGAAATTAAAATTTTTTAAAATTCTTTATTAGTTAAGGTATTACAA